>NC_139989.1:71101489-71174607 GCF_964263955.1 Coregonus lavaretus
AAGTCAAAGTCAAAGACCACCATCATTACTTACTTGGTCATATTAAATATCAGCTGTAGTTCTACAGAAGCACAAATCAGGAAAGTTTACAAAGAGTTGCTTTGACAATGTGTGTGTCTGTGTTTGTGTGTGGCATGTTCGTCTTAAGTTAGAAATGTGTGTGTGTGTGTGTTCAGAAAGTGTATGTGTGTCCATTGTGTGTGTGTGTGTGTGTGTTCAGGATGTGTGTGTTTGTGTCTGTGTGTGTTCAGTGTGTGTGTGTGTGTGTGTGTGTGTGTGTGTGTGTGTGTTCAGGATGTGTGTGTGTTTAATGTGTGTGTGTGTGTAATTAATGGGAATAAGTGTGTTTTATTTTACCATACAGTATAACATATGATCAGAACTGATCTGAGGAGAACAGAAAGGTGACATAGAGGAGAGAGAAGCAGCCGTATCCTGATCACCCAGAGAGATTTGAGGACTGGAAACAGGTGCTGTGTAGAGAGGGTCTGACTGGGCGCTGTTACTGGGAGGTAGAGTGGAGTGGGAGTGGGGCTGTTATAGGAGTGGCATATAAAGGAATCAGCAGGAGAGGAGGGGGTGATGACTTTGGGATTGGATGGAATGACAAGTCCTGGAGTCTGTTCTGCTCTGACAACAGTTACTCTGCCTGTCACAATAATAAGTCCACTACCATAGACTTCCCCTCCTCCAGCTCCCACAGAGTAGGAGTGTATCTGGACTGGCCAGCCGGCACTCTGTCCTTCTACAGAGTCTCCTCTGACACACTGACCCACCTGAACACATTCCACTCCACATTCACTGAGCCCCTCTATCCAGGGTTTTGGGTTTGTTATGACTCCTCAGTGTCCCTGTAAATAATAACCATGGTAACACTGACACACACACACACACACTGGACACACACACACACTGGCCACACACACACACACACTGGACACACACACACACTGGACACACACACTGGACACACACACACTGGACACACACACACACACTGGACACACACACACTGGACACACACACACACTGGCCACACACACACACACACTGGACACACACACACAGTGGACACACACACTGGACACACACACACTGGACACACACACACACACACACACTGGACACACACACACACACACTGGACACATACACACACTGGACACACACACACTGGACACACACACACACTGGACACACACACACACACACACACACACACACACACTGGACACACACACACACTGGACACACACACACTGGACACACACACACACACACACACACACTAGATTCACACACACACACACTGGACACACACACACACTGGACACACACAAACACTGGACACACACACACACACACACACACACACACACACACTGGACACACACACACACATACTGAACACACACACACACTGGACACACAATGACACACACTGGAAACACAAACACACTTGATACACACACACTGTACACACTCACACACACACACTGAACACACACACACCGGACAAACACACACTGGATACACACACACACACACACAGGACACACAAACACTGATCACACACACACACACTGGACACACACAGGACAAACACACCCACACACTGGACACACACACACACACAAAATGGACACACACACACTCTGGACACACACACACACTGGACACACACACACACACACTGAACACACACACACTGGACACACACACTGGACACACACACTGGACACACACACACACACACACACTGGACAAACACACACACACACACACATGACACACACTCATACACACTGGACACACACTCATACACACTGGACACACACACATACACACTGGAAACACACACAGGACACACACATACACACTGGACACACACACACACCTGACACACACACACACACACAGGACACACACACACACACTGGACACACACACTCACACACACTGGACACACACACACACACCTGACACACACACACACACACACAGGACACACACACACACTGGACACACACACACACACACTGGACACACAAACTCACACACACTGGACAAACACACACAAACCTGACACACACACAGGACACACACACACACACACTGGACACACACACTAGACACACACACACACACACACACTGGACACACACACTGGACACACACAAACACTGGACACACACACTGGACACACACACATACGCTGGACGCACACACACACACACTCACACATGGACCCACACACATACACACTGGACACACACACACACTGGACACACACACACACACTGAACACACACACACACACACACACAGGATACACACAAACACAATGGACACACACACACACACACACACACACACTGGACACACACACTCACACACACTGGACACACACACATACACACTTACACACACTCACACTCACACACACTGGACACACACACACACACTGGACACACACACACTGGACACACACACTCACACACACTGGACACACACACATACGCTGGACACACACACACCTGACACACACACACATAGGACACACACACAGGACACACACACACACACACTGGACACACACACACACACACACACACACACACACTGGACACACACACTCACACACACTGGACACACACACACACTGGACACACACACATACACACTTACACACACACACACACACACACACTGGACACACACACTCACACACACTGGACACACACAAACACATGCACACACTGGACGCACACACTGGACAAAAAAACATACGCTGGACACACACACACTGGACACACACACTCACACTGGACCCACACACATACACTCTGGACACACACACACACGACACACACACATACACACTGGACACACACACCTGACACACACACACACAGGACACACACACTGGACACACAAAAACACACACACACACACTGGACACAAACACACACACTGGACACACACACTCACACACACTGGACACACACTGGACACACACACACACACACACACTGGACACATTTCCATGTGTTGGATTTTGATGAAAGGAAATCCCATATAGCCTACTGGACAGGACTTTGCTATGGCATCTTCTGTTTGGGTGTCTCAGGTCAGGTCTGAGCCATGATCAGAATGTGTCTCTGTGTCTATTTCCAGCCTTCCATTTCTACCTGTCCTGATCTAGTGTTTCACCCCTGACCTCCTCACACCGTCTCACTGTCCATGTCTGCTTTTAGCTCCCACCTCTACTTCACTGTGTTATAATGGACCTTATGCTTGTTATGTTACCTCTGTAACCAGTTATCAAACATACTAACCTTTCTGACCCTATCCCATGGCCCTACTTTCTACAACTGAACATTTAAATTCCTCTATGAGTTTTGTTTCGTGTCCATTTACTTATGTATGTATTTGTTGTATATTGGGGTTGTGCTGCAGAGCATCATGGGGGTTTGTATGTGTTGAGATGATCACGTTCCAGATAAATGGTTGAACTGATTCCTGTCTCCCGTCTCATCATTATTGAATTGTTATACAGACGTAGTTATGAAACCAACGAGACATAACAACAGATTGGTGATGAGTAAGTCTGAATCTACAGGAACTATTCTGTCTGGAAGAAGTGGGTTTTTACAACTGTTTAAAACTGTTATTTTCTGTGGTACAGAATAGGCTAATGTTAGCACAGTGTATTGCTAGCAGAGGCAAGTGCATAGTTGAGCTAGCTAAGAAAGAGAGTTAACCAGTGGTGTAAAGTACTTAAGTAAAAATACTTTAAAGTACTACTTAAGTAGTTTTTTGGGGTATCTGTACTTGACTTTACTATTTATATTTTTGACTACTTTTACTTTTACTTCACTACATTCCTAAAGAAAATAATATATTTTTTACTCCATACATTTTCCCTGACACCCAAAAGTACTCGTACATTTTGAATGCTTAGCAGGACAGGAAATGGTCCAATTCACACACTTATCAAGAGAACATCCCTACTGCCTCTGATCTGGCAGACTCACTAAACACAAATGCTTTGTTTGTAAATTGTCTGAGTGTTGGAGTGTGCCTTGGCTGAACGTACATTTTAAAAACAAGAAAATCGTCTGGTTTGCTTTATGTAAGGAATTTGAAATGATTTATACTTGTACTTTTACTTTTGATACTTAAGTATATTTTAGCAATTACATTTACTTTTGATACTTAAGTATATTTAAAACCAAATACTTTTAGACTTTTACTCAAGTAGTATTTTACTGGGTGACTTTCACTTTTAGTTGAGTCATTTTCTATTAAGGTATTTTTACTTTTACTCAAGTATGACAATTAGGTACTTTTTCCACCACTGGAGTTAACATCGTCATGGACGGCAGAAAAGGACTCGAGATGGACATTGGAGCGGGAAAACAACGTGATTATAGGATAGCACATTTTTTCAACTATGAAGACAAACCTTTTAATTAAATCTGCTAAATGAGCGAACTTAGGAGGAAACGTCAGTGAGTGAAGTGAATGAAGATCACATGACTGTGGAAAATATTGCCGTGGTTGAGGACAATACTGAAGTGAGTGACAATCAGGAGCCTATTGAGAAATGAAAAATGGCTGGAATTGTTGGAAACATTGGACAGTTTGATGAAAGTATTGAGCAGTGGAGCTCATATCCAGAATGGTTTGAATATTTTGTTCTTGCAAATGACATGAATGAGGACAACATTGTGCCTACATGTTTTAGTGTAATGGGGCCAAAGACATTTAATTTATCAGGCAGCCTGCTACAGCCAGACTGTAACGTGAACGCTGGGAGTCAGGAAGCAAGTACAGGAAGTGAATTTAATAATAGATAGAACAAAACAAGAAACAGGAGTAGCGTACAGACATGAAGCACTGAAATAGAATCAATAACGCCTGGGGAAGGAACCAAAGGGGAGTGACTGATATAGGGGAGGTAATCAGGAAGGTGATGGAGTCCAGGTGAGTCTGATTGGTCGCAGGGGGCGTAACGATGGTGACAGGTGTGCATAATAATGAGCTGGTGACCTGGAACGCCGGAGAGGGAGTATACGGGACACAGACAGAACAGGTAATAAGATGTGTGGGGATATTGTGGAGATACTTAAGTAGAATTTACCTGGTCCTGACTTCAATTAAACTCTGTCTGGGAAACCGCCCCACAGTCTCTCATCTACTCTGAGCTCAGATGGGGAAACATGAGAAGAGTTTCATTCCAAAACGCTTGATATCACTTTTCAAAAATGTTGGTATATTAGCATTTATTGTTTAAAGAAATTATGAAAGAGATTGGTGAGTTTTTTCACTATCTAGTCATGGTATGGGGTTGTTCAATGACAGACATGTATTTGTTTAAAATCTATCACTTGATGGTTTAATTTCAGAGAGACAAATAATGTTTTTCTTTGCAAAACGCTATATATCTGCCTAACTCTCAGAGAAATAAGTAGTACTGCTAGGTTTTACACAGGGACATGTAAAAATAACTACATTTTAAATAAAGAACTGTACAAATATTATATTTGTGAAATCAATACTTACATTTTTTCCCCCAAAAATACAGTAATATGATATTTGTGTTTAAAACCTTACATTTGACATTTTAGTCATTTAGCAGATGGTCTCATCCAGGATCCGGTTTCCCAAAAGCATCTTAAGGCTAAGTTCATCGTTAGGAGCATCATTAAATCTCTGAGCAGTTCCCCCAAAACCATCGTTATTAACGTTACACTTAAAAACGCTTGTAATCTAACGCCTGCCTCAGACCATTCATACTCGTAGAACAGGTAAATCTCAGGGGTTAAAGAAAAAAGAAAATATCCTTACGTCGACCTCAGATTGATTGTCTTGTGCTAAATTAATCTCCCCTTTCACGTAAACAAGTCATGACCGTCATGCTTTTAGGAAAAGAGGATCATTTTTGTAAATGTATTAAAACTGCAAATTTGACCAATTCCAGTCCCCTTGCTTAGGGTTCCCAGGGTCCTCCTGGGGATACTTCTTGAGAAGCTCAGTTCTAAGAAGCTCAGTTCTGGTGACAAGAAAAAGGCCGTTCTACTCCAGAATGAATGAAAATACAATGATGCTGACACCATCTAAAATATCATTTCCACCTCCATGAATGAGCCCAATAAGATATTGGTAAAGATTATGTTAAATAATTTTAACATATTGAACCATATATCCTGTATTCATGGTCTATTATCAGATGGTAAATGATTTTAACATATTGAACCATATAGCCTGTATTCATGGTCTATTATCAGATGTTAAATGATTTTAACATATTGAACCATATAGCCTGTATGCATGGTCTATTATCAGATGTTAAATGATTTGAACATATTGAACCATATATCCTGTATGCATGGTCTATGTCAGATGGTAAATGATTTTAACATATTGAACCATATATCCTGTATGCATGGTCTATTATCAGATGGTAAATGATTTTAACATATTGAACCATATATCCTGTATTCATGGTCTATTATCAGATGTTAAATGATTTTAACATATTGAACCATATAGCCTGTATGCATGGTCTATTATCAGATGGTAAATGATTTTAACATATTGAACCATATAGCCTGTATGCATGGTCTATTAGCAGATGTTAAATGATTTTAACATATTGAACCATATATCCTGTATGCATGGTCTATTATCAGATGGTAAATGATTTTAACATATTGGACAATATATCCTACATTCATGGTCTATTATCAGATGTTAAATGATTTTAACATATTGAACCATATAGCCTGTATTCATGGTCTATTATCAGATGGTAAATGATTTTAACATATTGGACCATATAGCCTATATGCATGGTCTATTATCAGATGGTAAATGATTTTAACATATTGAACCATATAGCCTGTATGCATGGTCTATTATCAGATGGTAAATGATTTTAACATATTGGACCATATAGCCTATATGCATGGTCTATTATCAGATGGTAAATGATTTTAACATATTGAACCATATAGCCTGTATGCATGGTCTATTATCAGATGGTAAATGATTTTAACATATTGAACCATATATCCTGTATTCATGGTCTATTATCAGATGTTAAATGATTTTAACATATTGAACCATATAGCCTGTATGCATGGTCTATTATCAGATGGTAAATGATTTTAACATATTGAACCATATAGCCTGTATGCATGGTCTATTATCAGATGTTAAATGATTTTAACATATTGAACCATATAGCCTGTATGCATGGTCTATTATCAGATGTTAAATGATTTGAACATATTGAACCATATATCCTATATGCATGGTCTATTATCAGATGTTAAATGATTTGAACATATTGAACCATATATCCTGTATTCATGGTCTATTATCAGATGTTAAATGATTTGAACATATTGAACCATATATCCTTAATGCATGGTCTATTATCAGATGTTAAATGATTTTAACATATTGAACCATATAGCCTGTATGCATGGTCTATTATCAGATGGTAAATGATTTTAACATATTGAACCATATATCCTGTATTCATGGTCTATTATCAGATGGTAAATGATTTTAACATATTGAACCATATATCCTGTATTCATGGTCTAATATCAGATGGTAAATGATTTTAACATATTGAGCCATATAGCCTGTATGCATGGTCTATTATCAGATGTTAAATGATTTTAACATATTGAACCATATATCCTGTATTCATGGTCTATTATCAGATGTTAAATGATTTTAACATATTGAACCATGTATCCTGTATTCATGGTCTATTATTAGATGGTAAATGATGTTAACATATTGAACCATATATCCTATATTCATGGTCTATTATCAGATGTGCTATTAGCAATAAGCATGATCACCTGTAGGTCAACGGATGCAGCATAGTGGCTATAAATGAAGCATGGGGTTTGTCCATCTGCATTTACCCCATTGGACACAACTTCCTGATTATTATTATTATTATTATTATTATTATTATTCACTCAGAATTGTTGTTGGGGGGGTATCTATTACAAAGTTGCCCTTTTAAGATGCTGTTGCCCCTTTAAGAGTTCTGTTGCAAATGTTCCTAAACCATGCTTGACATTCCAGTTGTAACTGCATTTTAAAAACAATGCATTAGCGCAATTGTAGGAGTATAGAAATAAACGTGTTATCAATGGAAAGCTTGGATCCCCCTCTTTTTTAACAAAGGTCAAAACTGCTTTCAAAAGTGTTTTCCCCGTGATTGCATTAAGAGTTGTTGTCCATTGACTGCTTGAATAAACGGCCCTACAAAGGCAAAGAGCATCAACTAGAAAACAGTCCAACTGAAGACAAAAAAGGCTTTAAAGTTGTTTTTGCTGTTCAGCCAAATATGTCGTAGGTAGATAAGTGTAAATGCACTGATGTATCATCTTATTATGACCACTGATATGACCTATGACCCCTAAACAACCTTTCAGTTACTGGCCCCACTAGGTAATCTTACCATACCAGTTCACGCCCTAAAATAAGACACTGTTCAAGTGCTCAAATGTAGTCCATGAAGAGGTATTAGGATTATGTACACAGCTATTCTGCCGTACAATTGCAAACTTCTGCTACACATTTGGTCAAAGATGAGTTATAACCAAGGAAACAGCAGTAAGTGAAGTTACTGCCATCTGGCTTTGTTCCACCATGTTCTTACTACGGTTTTCCTTGGTATTCTATCAGGCTCTGAGTTCAGGCCATCCCGACCATGACACTCACCCTCACACACTCCATGAGACAGCCAGTGATCCAGTTATCACCAGAATAAACATGGCACAATCACGCAGAAACATTATGGTTTAAGTCGCATTGAAATGCAAATATCCAGATAATAGTAAGAAAGATAGCAAACAAAATATTGAAACGCTCGCTAACATAAAGAAAAGGACAGCATTGATAGTAATACAAAGTCACATAAGTATAAACATTCTCCGTGATTAAATAGTTCTTACCTTATGGATAAAAACAGCTTGAGGGTTGCTACAATACAACATTCAAAACATGAAAACAAAACTACATAACACCATTAAAAACAACAAGAAAGCTGGATAAACACATTTAGATTTTTTAGATACTGCACTTTGTTTTTGCATGACCCATACAGCTGTTTATCGTCATAAAAAGGCCTGTTTCGAATACCTGAGCCGTCAAGGTAAAAATATGTCTGTGCCCTTAAGCAAGGCACTTACACCTGATTTGCTCCAGGGGGCGTCGTACTACTATGACCCTGTAAAACAACACATTTCACTGCATCTATCCGGTGTCTGTGACAATACATTTACAAATATTGTATTTATTTATTACAACAGTTAATTTAACAATGCTGGTTATAAATCTTGTTGACATTCATCCAAGGACACCTTGACTTGCATTACACTCTCACTCCAGAAAAATATTCTCATGAAATCATATGACTTATAGTTAGAGAAAAGGATTCCTGTGAACGCGGCCTGCTACAAGCAGGAAACAAGTTATGGATGTGTGATCTATCTTGGCATCTTTTTGGGGTAACCACATTGGAACATTCCAACATTCATCTTTAAGGACATGAACTGGCAGAACAGGTTTCAGCAAAGTATGGAGTCATTGTTTTCAGGAAGGTGTCTCCATGGCGATAGGAGGGACAGGAGGCAGACTAAGGGCAAGGGAAGCCACCTGAACTACTGCCCTACAAAGGCAAAGAGCAGTCTACGCAAACAGTGAATCTGAGAAAAATGGCTTTAAAGTTGGGTTTTTTGGTCCATGCATATCAACCATGACCACTGATCTGACCTATGACCCCTTAAATGCTGATACTGCACTCTGCCTTTTTATGACCTTAAACAGCTGTATGGGTCATGCAAAAGCAAAGTGCAGTATGTAGAAATCTAAATGTGTTTATCCAGCTTTCTTGTTGTTTTTCTGTTTGATGGAAAGAGTTTGAGTGTTGTAACTATATTCCAACTGTATTTAATGGTGTTATGTAGTCGTGTTTTCATGTTTTCAATGTTGTACTGGAGTAGGCCTAACCCTCACCAATATTTCTGTTGATGGAGAGAGACACCAGACAAGACATAGAGACAGCAACAGAAGAATAGGATATGATGGAGAGAGACACCAGACAAGACACAGAGACAGCAACAGAATAATAGGATATGATGGAGAGAGACAGAACAGGCCATAACAGAAGAAAATAGACACAGGAGACAATAACAAACTGGAACCTGAGACAGCAACAGACAAGACACAGATAGAAACAGACAAGACACAGACAGCAACAGACAAGACACAGACAGCAACAGACAAGACACATACAGCAACAGACAAGACACAGATTGAAACAGACAAGACACAGACAGCAACAGACAAGACACAGACAACAACAGACAAGACACAGACATCAACAGACAAGACACATACAGCAACAGACAAGACACAGAGAAAGTGACAGAAGAGGGCAGATGGAGAGAGAACCAAGGTTGGTTGAGCAGAAGAGGGCAGACAAGAGAGACAGCAACAGAAGAGGGGAGACAAGAGAGACAGCAACAGAAGAGGGCATACAAGAGAGACAGCAACATAAGTGGGGAGACAAGAGAGACAGCAACAGAAGAGGGCAGACAAGAGAGACAGCAACAGAAGAGGGGAGACAAGAGAGACAGCAACAGAAGTGGGCAGACAAGAGAGACAGCAACAGAAGAGGGGAGACAAGAGAGACAGCAACAGAAGAGGGCAGACAAGAGAGACAGCACCAGAAGAGGGGAGACAAGAGAGACAGCAACAGAAGTGGGGAGACAAGAGAGACAGCAACAGAAGAGGGCAGACAAGAGAGACAGCAACAGAAGAGGGGAGACAAGAGACAGCAACAGAAGAGGTTAGACAAGAGAGACAGCAACAGAAAAGGGGAGACAAGAGAGACAGCAACAGAAGAGGGCAGACAAGAGAGACAGCAACAGAAGAGGGGAGACAAGAGAGACAGCAACAGAAGACAGAGAAAGTAATGGAGAGAGGTATTTCTTAAGTATAAGCATTCTCCATGATGAAATAATCTTAGGCCTACTATAATACAACATTGAAAACATGAAAACACGACTACATAACACCATTAAATACAGTTGGAAGGTAGTAACAACTATCAAACCGTTTCCATCAAACAGATAAACAACAAGAAAGTTGGATCAACATATTTAGATTTCTTGATGCTGCACTTTGCCGTTGCATTACCCATATACTTGTTTAAGGTCATACAAAGGCAGAGTTCAGTATCAGCATTTTAGGGGTCATAGGTCAGATCAGTGGTTATGGTTGATATGCACGGACATTTGCGTAGACTGCTCTTTGCCTTTGTAGGGCAGTAGTTCAGGTGGCTGCCCTTGCCCTTTAGTCTGCCTCCTGTCCCTCCTATCACCATGGAGACACCATCCTGAAAACAATGACTCCATACTTCATGTCCTTAAAGATTAGAATGTTCCAATGTGGTTGGCCAAAAAGATGACAAGATAGATCACACATTCATCATTCAGGGTTACTATCAAACAGAAATGTCACATTTCTGGTTTGTCCATACCTTGTTTCCTGCATGTAGCAGTGTGCGTTTACAGGAATCCTTTTCTCTAACTATAAGTCACATGATTTCATGAGAATATTTTTCTGCAGTAAGAGGGTAATACAAGTGAAGGTGTCCTTGGATCAACGTCAACAAGAGTTATAACCAGCATTGTTAAATTAACTGTTGGAATTGCAAAAAATATATGTGTTTTTATTGTCAGATACACCGGATAGGTGCAGTGAAATGTGTTGTGTTACAGGGTAAGGCATAGTAGTACAGCACCCATGAAGCAAGTTAGTGTTAAGTGCCTTGCTTAAGGGCATATCAACAGATTTTCACATTGACGGCTCGGGTATTTGAACCAGCAACCTTTCAGTTACTGGCCCAACGTTCTAACCGCTAGGCAATGTGACCACACCATACCAGGTCCCGCCCTAAAAGAAGACAATGTTTAAGTGTTCAAATGTAGTCCATGAAGAGGTATTAGGATTATGTGCACAGCTATTCTGCCGTACAATTGCAAACTGCTGCTACACATTTGGTCAAAGATGAGTTCAGACCTAAATCAGGTTTCATAGTATCTGTTATATCTTGTGACAAAGTGTCCTGATTCAATTATCTTCCGTTTCAGAGAAAATGGAGGGTCAAATGTGATGCAACTACAAAATCCCAGTAAAAACCAAGGAAACAGCAGTAAGTGAAGTTACTGCCATCTGGCTTTGTTCCACCATGTTCTACTGCAGTTACTACGGTTTTCCTTGGTATTCTATCAGGCTCTGAGTTCAGGCCATCCCGACCATGTCACTCACCCTCACACACTCCATGAGACAGCCAGTGATCCAGTTATCACCAGAATAAACATGACAAAATTCAGCGGAAAAATATTGGATAATTTTGGTCATAAAGTCAGACTTGTCCAAAACTGAGTTTAGTGAGACTTGTGGTTGTGACTGCATCACAACGTAAATGAAGGTTGCCCACATGCCCACACCAAGTAATAATCAATTCAGAATGCAACTGCACGCGACCCAATCGTAATGCCTGTGGTAAATTTGGGTTGAATTTGGATATCCCTATGGGGCTAGTTAGGGACCATCAGTAAATTACACCATGTACATGGGACAACATGTTACAATTCCAATAGCTCTAAATTTGGATTGCAAAACTAAAGAGAGACATCAGACAAGACACAGAGACAGCAACAGAAGAATATGATATGATGGAGAGACACCAGACAAGAAACAGGGACAGCAACAGAAGAATAGGATATGATGGAGAGAGACACCAGACAAGACACAGAGACAGCAACAGAAGAATAGGATATGATGGAGAGAGACACCAGACAAGACACAGAGACAGCAACAGAAGAATAGGATATGATGGAGAGAGACACCAGACAAGACACAGAGACAGCAACAGAAGAATAGGATATGATGGAGAGAGACACCAGACAAGACACAGAGACAGCAACAGAAGAATAGGATATGATGGAGAGAGACACCAGACAAGATGAGAGACATCAATAGACGATATAGAGAAAGTGATGGAGAGAGACAGAGGAGGGGAGAACACACAGTAGACTATCACTAAAAGCTGATATAGGGATTCTAATTACTGCACTGTGTGTGTGTGAGAGAGAGAGAGAGAGGAGAGAGAGAGAGAGAGAGAGAGAGAGAGAGAGAGAGAGAGAGAGAGAGAGAGAGAGAGAGAGAGAGAGAGAGAGAGAGATAGAGAGAGAGAGAGAGAGAGAGAGAGAGAGAGAGAGAGAGAGAGTTTAGGTACTGTGGGATTATTTCATCAGTTTGGCTCATTGGACAGGTCAGAGTCTATATTTGAAGTTCTTGAGTGGTTTTTGGCAATACACTGGTGATGTATTCCTGGATTTAGCTGTTGAAATTCCTTCCCGGACCCTCCTACTGGCTGTGGGCTAAGCCACCGATGTCTTCAAATCCTAGGGTAGAGAGGAGCTGCTACCCCTGGGGAGAGAGGAGATGTTACCCCTGGGGAGAGAGGAGCTGCTACCCCTGGGGAGAGAGGAGCTGCTACCCCTGGGGAGAGAGGAGCTGATACCCCTGGGGAGGGAGGAGCTGCTACCCCTGGGGAGAGAGGAGCTGATACCCCTGGGGAGAGAGGAGCTGTTACCCCTGGGGAGAGAGGAGCTGCTACCCCTGGGGAGAGAGGAGCTGTTACCCCTGGGGAGAGAGGAGCTGATACCCCTGGGGAGAGAGGAGCTGATACCCCTGGGGAGAGAGGAGCTGCTACCCCTGGGGAGAGAGGAGCTGCTACCAGGAGAGACTGCGACCCTGCTCGGGAAGAGCTTAACGATTGGTGATTGTTGGGGCACGTTTGACAGGAGCTTCAGTGATGAAAACTGCTGAACTTGCTGATGTTTCACAATATGCCATGGCCGTCTCAGTCACCAGGTCTCAACCCAATTGAAGACAACCATCAACAAAACACAAAATTATGGAATTTCTTGTGGAAGAATGATGTCACATCCCTCCAATAGAGTTCCAGACACTTTTTTTTATATTTTATATTTATTTATTTTTTTACCTTGACAATAAACATTTTAATGAACCACAAACACTTGATGTTTAGGGATGGCACACACATAGGGAGACAGTTTGCGTTCCTTCTCACATATGCACCTAGGAAGATGCAGTGTTTCTCAACCTGTCATTTTACATAATGTTGCAAGACACATACCATAAAATTAATCCATAGACTTTTGTCCATATTTACAGAAGGCTGTCATTTCACAAATTGTTCCTATATTGAAAGGACATAGGGAAAATAAAGTCAAACATTTCAATAAATAACAAAATAATAAAAACAATCACATCATTACTCAGTCTTAATGTATTTTAACCATATTAACTTGTTTAATCAAATTGTTTTCATTTGGAACACTAAATCAGAACTACATTTGGAGTTCCAGACACTTGTAGAATGTATGCCAAGGCACATTGTAAGAGCTATAAAGAGACAGGGAGTGGGAGAGGGAACAGGTAGAACCTGATATGGAAATGAGCAGAACAAACTAAAGGAACTTTCCACCACCGAATGATCATTCCAGACTCTACTTCTATTGAGAGACATATAAAAGGTAAGACGACGATTGTTATGTGTATTCAAATAGTTGATGATATTGTTATGTGTATTCATATAGTTGATGATATTGTTGTGTGTATTAATATAGTTGATGATATTATTATGTGTATTAATATAGTTGATTATATGTTTTGTGTTATAATAGGCCTACTCTCCTTAAAATATTTTCGATATAAATTAGATGCGTGGGGTGAATTTGTTCTGTTTCCATCTGTGTGCCCCAGGGTGATCGCTCCTACACTATCTAGAATCTAAAAGGGTTCTTTGGCTGTCCCCATAGGAGAACCCTTTGTAGAACCCTTTTTGGTCCTAGGTAGAACCCTTTTGGGTTCCATGAAGAATCCTTTCCACAGAGGATTATACATGGAAGGCAGAAGAGTTCTACCTGGAACCCAAAAGTGTTCTCCTGTGGGGACAGCCAGAGGACCCTTTTGGAACTATTTTTTCTAAGAGTGTACTGTATCATAGGTCTATAGGCTTGTCTTCTCAAAACAGGCTTAAAACACAACAAGCAACAAACAAACTTTTTCTCTTTCTAATCTACTGTTAACTCTTTTCACTCAGGAAGGTATGTTGTGTGAAAGAGAGACTAATAAATACTGTGGAAAGATTAACAACAACTTACACTTCCTCAAAACAGGTTGTGTGTGTTCATTAGTGCCTACCGTAGCAAAACGTTTGGCAACAGAAACCGTTTAGGTCACCTTGTACAGCGTTTGGAGTAAACTGTTTATGCATTGTTGCAAAACTGTTGGCTGCTGTGTAAACTAATGAATACGACCCAGGTAGTAGCCTACAACTCGGCTGTTGATGTCTGCCTCATGCTGTAACCTGAACTTAGCCTGAGGGGTGGACTATGATGCTAGCTAGATATACTGGTTTTCTAAAGTTAGCTAGCTTCAGTTATCTTCACATTCCAGCTCAGGCCTCATCCATAGGAATGTACAGAGTGCCAGTCATCAGGAAGGTGCTCTCTCAGCAGAACGGAAAATATATAATGACTTGACAGTTTAATCATACAAAATGGCGCTAACTGGACGTGGGCAAGTCAAATTCAATCAGTGGAGGTTGCTGAGGGGAGGACGGCTCATATTAATGATACCATTCCACCTATTCCGCTCCAGCCATTACCACAAGCCCGTCCTCCCCAATTAAGGTGCCACCAACCTCCTGTGAATTCAATACATCAATATTCATTCGTCATAGTTCTACATTTCCCATTTCGTATATGATAAATGTAACTGTATCATAGTTCTACTAGAGTGTAGCGATCTGTGCAACTTCCGGCGTGAGTTTACTGTGAACACTGAGGCTGTACCCACTTTAAGTTACAGTTTTAACAGAGACCAAGTAGGCTATTTGATCATAATGTAAAAAAGGCCTCCAATAACATTTAACATGGAAATAGCTGTTCTATCATTCAGCCTACAGTAGCAGCCAATGTGTGGTGTTCAATGTAAGCCTACATTCCATGAGAACCTGTTTCTCTAATTGTCCTTCACACAAGGAGGAGGTGACTGAAAATGTTGTTGTGTTTGATGCAAGAAACCACTTTACTAAATAAAATGCATCATTATTCCCATGTACTATGATGCAATTCCAACCAAGTAACCCAATTGGCGCCAATGGCGCGATGCGTAGGTTGTTTGCCTTTTTACAAGTGCAACCTGGGTTCGCTTCACTGCCCCGCTGTTTGCTACATTGGTGTCAGAAGTAGTATGGTGTCTGTGAGGCCATCAGATTGCAAGGCCCGGATGTGTGAGGGGTCTGAGTAGTCGAAGCACAAGACTTGCTTTTATAGGGGGCAGTGTGAGACAGGTTACAATTCCCATCGCAGCAATGGGTTAACCTAGTTTTGGCCAGCGACCTGGGTTCACTGCCCTGCCCCGCTGTTTGCTACAATATTAATATCACAGGCTACCCGACGTCCGTTGAACAAAGAGACACAACAATATGAGTGAAAGGATTTTAGGATAATATCAGTAAGTGTTGATTTAAAGTTGTCTTCTGGGTTCAGCCTTCTAGCTTATTTTATCAATAGGGTGAAATATAACAAATGACATGGCCTCAGAGTTTGGAGATAACCAGTCCCAGTTTAAATCGCTCATGATTTCCATTTCATTATTTCCTCAGAGCAGCAAGGGAATCTAGAGACTCAACCTTTGCAGAATCAGAATCACCTTTATTCGCCAAGTACATTTGCACATACATATGTAGGATCTTAATTTGAGCCAGTTTGCTACAGCAGGAAAATATTCCTGCAGCAACAGGAAATGTGATTTATAATTAATGGACATTTTTGTATCGGTTGATACATTTTTAGTAAGGGAAACTCAAGTCTGCCATTTCTAAGTGGAAATTACAAACTTCAGAAGCCTTTTAAAACCTCAAATACACTACAAGTTTTACATTTACTGCATTGAGGGAAAGTTATTCTGCAGTGGGGGGTGATCAAATTAAGATCCTACATCTGTACACATAATTCTACATGGTGATTTTTTACATTTTAGTCATTTAGCAGACGCTCTTATCCAGAGCGACTTGCATACATTGCGAGTGCATACATTTATATTTTTTTTTATACTGGAATCGAACCCACAACCCTGGCGTTGGAAATGCCATGCTCTACCAACTGAGCTACATCCCTGCCGGCCATTCCCATAATAATTCAAATGTCCTGTTGCTGCAGGATTATTTTCCTGCTGTAGCAAACTGGCTAAAATTAAGATCCTACATCTGTGGCAATACACCTCTCTTTGATGTACATGGCTATATCAGGATTGACTTTTGACCGTTTTACATCTTTTATTTACTGTTGTTTAGGCTGGTTGAATGAGTCGCCTATAAAAGCTACTTCATCTGCAAGAGAACAGGCGGCTGCACCAGCGACTGTAAGAAGTTATGTGATTTCCTCATATGAACGTGAAAGTAAGTGTGTAGCCTACGCAGTTACACAATGGCTGTTGAAACTGTGGCACGTATTTCTCGGTAACATTAGAATTCGGATAAATGTGTTGATATGTAGGAAAGACGGGTAGACTCTCATAGGTCTAGGCTAAACTACAAACTATTATAAGGTTAGGTCAACATCAGACATTCAATAGTCAGAGTAGGTTTGAGCTATGATCACTTATCATGCTGACAAACCTGATGGTCTCCGTTTGAAATGGTGTGTAAAATACCATGCCTAGGCTACATGCTCTGTCCTGCTTCTGTTAGGTCTATAACGTTATGGGAACTGATCTGAACAGGTTTAGGCTGGTCATCTAGGATATGTAGGCTATAGCTGAGGTATAGACCTCCATCTGTATCAGGACTAGGCTCCTGCTACTGTTACTGTTATAACGTTATGGGAACTGATCTGAACAGGTTTAGGCTGGTCATCTAGGCTATAGCTGAGGTCAGTGGTGATTTTAGCATGTCAATCTTGGTGGGGCAAAACATAAATAAAGGGGGATGCATGCCAGCAAAGCCACTCCACAACACAACACTAAACAATACATTCATTGCACTATAACGGTGACAAACGGTGCCCACAAACTGTTAGGGCCTACATAAAGCAGAGTCCCAACAGCAGAGTCCCAACAGCAGAGTCCCATCAGCAGAGTCCCAACAGCAGAGTCCCAACAGCAGAGTCCCAACAGCAGAGTCCCCACAGCAGAGTCCCAACAGCAGAGTCCCAACAGCAGAGTCCCAACAGCAGAGTCCCATCAGCAGAGTCCCAACAGCAGAGTCCCAACAGCAGAGTCCCAACAGCAGAGTCCCAACAGCAGAGTCCCAACAGCAGAGTCCCAACAGCAGAGTCCCAACAGCAGAGTCCCATCAGCAGAGTCCCCACAGCAGAGTCCCAACAGCAGAGTCCCAACAGCAGAGTCCCAACAGCAGAGTCCCAACAGCAGAGTCCCAACAGCAGAGTCCCAACAGCAGAGTCCCAACAGCTGTCCTATAATTTCTCTTCATTATTTCTCTTCATATGACAAAGATTAAAAAGGATTTGCCTGTAGATTGTCGACCTGATTCGTAATGATGACTGCTGGCTAACATTTTGAAAGTATGATGTTGACATGATCAGTCCAATCAAAGCTACTGTAGATATAATGTGATTTGACGTCATTTTATCTGTGGCCAATGACCTTCTTGGATGGGCACTTCTAATGTAACTCTGTGGCAGCACCGAAGGGGCTTGAATTTTCTAGCTCTACTCTTAGACTTGGCAGTGACGTAGTGTCTCCATGAGTGACAGAACACTGAGCCAATCACGGCGCAGCGCTCTGTATTTTCTTCTGGCTTGACCCACCACCACAGAAAGCACTGAGCTAGGCTGAAACACCTGCATTTTGGAGCTGCCTTACTCAAGAAAACAAAAAAGAGACCATGTTTGTATGCGGCTATATTAACTCAATGATATATATATATTTTTACATTGTTTGCAAACTGATATGTGACACGTATTAATGCCAAAATAACATGCAAAACAGGAAAGGCCACCTGCCCTTAATGACGGGTCGCTGGTTGAGAGAATGCCAAGAGTGTGCAAAGCTGTCATCAAGGAAAAAGGGTGGCTTTTGAAGAATCTCAAATATAAAATACATTTTGATTTGTTTAACACTTTTTTGGTTACTACATGATACCATATGTGTTATTTCATAGTTTTGATGTCTTCACTATTATTCTACAATGTAGAAAATAGTACAAAATAAAGAAAAACCCTTGAATGAGTATGTGTTCTAAAACTTTTGACCGGTAGTGTATATATTTTTTACATTGTTAGCAAACTGATATGTGACATGTATTAATGCCACAATAACATGCAAAACAGGAAAGGCCACCTGCCCTGAATGACAGGTCGCCACTTGCTGAGGTATAGACCTTGATTTGCTTTACACAAAAAAAAAAAACTGTTATACATTATAACCTAGCCTACTTTAAATAATATAAAATCTCTTAATTTTTGCAAAAAACCTTTCTGTATAGATCACTGATCCCCCCCAGATCAATCAAGCCTGTTTTAGCCCTTCTGTCTACATTCTCAGATATGTTTAGAAAAGAACAGATTCAAAAATAAAAAATGGCCGACTTTTAATGAATACAACAAAGTGTGTGACATGGCCATGGTGAAGAGATGTCACAACTAGATATTCATGTGATTGCATTAAATCACCTGACTGTTTCGATATGTCTGTTAGTAAATGTTTTGTAAGAGATAATTAATAAATGATAACAATTCACATTCAAGAATTACTGTGTTAACTACAACCAACGCGTTGGATCTCTGTTTAGGGGTCAGTTCTCTAAAATGAGTCTCTCTGGGGAGAGAGAGGAGGGGGGCCCTGCCTCTAAAATGAGTCTCTCTGGGGAGAGAGAGGAGGGGGGCCCTGCCTCTAAAATGAGTCTCTCTGGGGAACATGACACCAAAGCTAAGAGGTGAGATGACAATTTTGTTTAAGAATTATTAAGAGTTTATTTCCTAAATGCTATTTCCACAATTTTTCACATGTGTTTTTTAATCAGAAATGGTTGCTTATGGGTACCTTCAATATTACTGTTCTCAGATGTTTAATTAATAGATTTTAGATGTATATCATTATTATTATTATTATTGCAAAACGCTATATATCCATTGTTTAGCTGAAATTGAATGTTCGTATCCTGTATATTTGACTGTATTATCTGGTTGTCTCACCTAGCTATCTTAAGATGAATGCACTTACTGTAAATCGCTCTGGGTAAGAGCATCTGCTAAACAGGTGGGGCTCTGCCCTGAATGACAGGTCACCACTGCTCCAAAGCAACTACATGTTGCACAGGAACCACTGACTCGCTGCATGTTTCTATTATCAAGACACCTGCTGGTACCTCTTAACTGGTTAGGACAGCTCATGAGGTGTCCTAAATATCTGCCAACTAGGTGGGACACTTATGAATAAAGAGGCTTCATGCATAGCTTTAATTTATACCCATAAGAGTAGGACTAAAATGGCTTTATTCTCAGCACTTATACGACACATTTTCTACTCTGAGACGCTTTTTGGATATGGGCCCAGATCTCAAAATATTGTTATATTATAAATTATAATATAAAGAGGAGGATGTCATTGGTGTTTCTCTACAAGTAGAGTGAGTCAACATGAAAGAGGAGGATGTCATTGGTGTTTCTCTACTAGTAGTGAGTCAAAATGAAAGAAGAGGATGTCATTGGTGTTTCTCTACTAGTAGAGTGAGTCAACATGTTTTCTCTACTGGCACCAACACACACACAGAAATCAGACCCATGGACAGCCACATCATATTTAGCTTACGTTGATTGGACTGAATTGTTTTTGGTATCTTTCAGTTGTCACTGTATTAGACTAAGCATGGGTGATTTAATAATGTTGAAATGTTTAAGTTGAAATGGTGCTGGAATAGTGGAGGCAGACCCTTTTTTCTTTGTGACTTGCGTTAACTCTCTGTGGTTCTAAATCAATAGTTGTTTAGTGCATATGAACTAACAGGTTATAGAGAAACAACGCAATTATCACAACACATAGATTGTAATATGGCTTTTTCTGGCTTGGCTTCCCCAGTGATTTGACCCACGCACTCCTACTGCTTATTATGTGACTTGTTAAGCACATTTCTACTCCTGAACCTTTGCAGGCTTGCCATAACAAAGGGTTTGAATACTTACTGATTCAAGACATTTCAGCTTTTCATTTTTAATTAATTTGTAAAGACTTGGTAAAACATAATTCCACTTTGACATTCGCAACAAAGCCTCCTTCACTCATGCTGCCAAACATGCCCTCGTAAAACTGACTATCCTACCGATCCTTGACTTCGGCGATGTCATTTACAAAATAGCCTCCAACACTACTCAGCAAATTGGATGTAGTCTATCACAGTGCCATCCGTTTTGTCTCCAAAGCCCCATATACTAACCACCACTGTGACCTGTACGCTCTTGTTGGCTGGTCCTCACTACATATTCGTCGCCAAACCCACTGGCTCCAGGCCATCTATAAATCACTGCTAGGCAAATCCCCGTCTTATCTTAGCTCACTGGTCACCATAGCAACACCCACCCCGTAGTATGCGCTCCAGCAGGTATATCTCACTGGTCATCCCCAAAGCCAACACCTCCTTTGGCCGCCATTCCTTCCAGTTCTCTGTTGCCAATGACTGGAACGAATTGCAAAAATCTCTGAAGCTGGAGACACTTATCTCCCTCACTAACTTTAAGCATCAGTTGTCAGAGCACCTTACCGATCACTGCACCTGTACACAGCCCATCTGAAATTAGCCCGCCCAACTACCTCATCCCTATATTGTTATTTATTTTGCTAATTTGTACCCCAGTATCTCTATTTGCACATCATCTCTTGCACATCTATCATTCCAGTGTTAATCCTAATTGTAATTATTTTTGCACTATAGCCTATTTATTGCCTTACCTCCATAACTTGCTACATTTGCACACACTGTATATTTTTCTGTTGTATTTTTGACTTTGTTTTGTTTTACCCCATATGTAACTCTGTGTTGTTGTTTTTATCGCACTGCTATGCTTTATCTTGGCCAGGTCGCAGTTGTAAATGAGAACTTGTTCTCAACTGGCTTACCTGGTTAAATAAAGGTTAAATAAAAAAATTAAATAAAATAAATGGGGTATTGTGTGTAGGCCAGTGACCCAAAAAATCTGAATTTTATGCATTTTAAATTCAGGCTTTAACATAACAAAATGTGGAAAAAGTCAAGGGGTGTGAATACTTTCTGAAGGCACTTTATATACCTAAAATCCGGCAAATTGAGAGCTCTCCACTAAAGTTTTACAAACAATAAAAACCCGGGAGCTCCATCGGTCCACAAGAAATGCAGGCAGCCGGTGATGATGTAGTGGTAGCTAGGATAACTAGGATGCTGCTGGTAGAGTAGCTAGCTTAGCTAGCTGTACCGACTAGCTTGGCTAACTAGCTGGTCGTTCGTCTGTCCCTCGTCTCGAGGATGATGAAGAATCCGGTTAACCACAAAATGAAACAAGAATAGCGAGTGAAAAGGATCTGGCTGCACTCATACTGTCACTGACCGTTAAGCAAAAATGCAAATTGAACAATAAACTTCGGTGTCTCAACACTGTAACGAACTCCGTCGTTGTTCCCCAAGATCACCTCAGCCCACTCTGCTCCTAACTGGACAATATCCTTGGCACCACACCGTACGTGGACGCGGACAGTTCTGTACGTGGAAGCGGACAGTTCCAGAACGCGGATATGAGCAGAGCAACACAATAAACTAAACCACGTCTTTAAAGTCAGTTACATTAGTAATATTCATGTTTTATTATGTAAAACAAAGCGTATTCGTTTAATACTTGTTCGCCCTCCTGCGTCACTTTATACACAGATTATCTCTGCTAAACATAGAATCACATTGTTTATCCATTGATAATTTAAGAACAAAGTTGCCTACAAATTTAAAGTTGCCAATGTCTTTGCAATTGATACAAACAAGAGAGGGACATATAAAATGATGCTTCAAATGAAAACCGAGATGACTGCATTAAAATATAAACAGTAGGCTATAGGCCTATTTCAATCATATTGGAATACATTTCATGTTCAATATATTGAGTTCTATTTTGCTACTTGTAGACTACGGTCTGTAATTTGTCTCAATATATTTCATGATGTGTAGCCTAACATGTGAACAATGATGTGCCGAATCTGTGATTTAGGGCATTTTTATTGGGTAAGCATTAGAATAAGCTGCCTCAATATTTGCAGCCATAGGTGCTAATATCTCTAAGAGCGAAAGGTTTTACATCAATGATATCTACTTTGCAGTTGAAAAATGATTGCCCCGTCTCCTAAATGGTTTTAGTGGTTCCATTACTGTAGTTGACCACTAGATGGAGACATTGACCACACCACCCCTCACCCTGAGGACCAACCTGTATAGTCCACCACACCCACTCTCATTAGCACCACCAGATGAAGAGAGTTTTCTCCCTAATAGTCTTTCCCATGCCCTATATGAACTTGTCCATTCCCTTTGTGTGATTATTCTGATGACGGCCAAAACTTTCATATTTTAACCTTGCTTAAATAAAACAAATCATTTGTAATGGTGAGCGAGCGTTGGCGATTTCCTTTTCAATTATGATTTAATTTTGGGTTTGGACCTCGACTCGCGTTGGTTGAGCAACCTCCCCTTCTTTACAGCCTACACATCAGGAAATATATTGAGACAAATTACAGACAGTAACCTACAAGTAGCAAAATAGAACTCAATTGATTGAACATGAAACTTATTTCAATATGATTTAAATAGGCCTATAGCATACAGTTTATTTTGTAATGCATTAACGCAGTCATCTTGGTTTTAATTTGATATTCATGTTTTAATAACGATAGTTTTGGAAAACACCTCTGTTACGTATTCCCTGCCGGTGACTGTTATCAGTATCTCAACCCCACACTGCACTCCCAATCCCCCATAACCAGAGCCTGAGAGTCTAGGGGGAACCATAAACCTGCCTCTCAAACCCTACCTGTGTGACCTGTGCCCTGATAGGTTGCTAGGGAGTTTACTAAGGGGCCGGACATCTGCCCATCCTTTTGACTCTGCAGGTGACACAATACTGTCAGTCTCCCTCAAGCAGTGGCAGAGATCAACATCTCTGTCTCTACAATACTATCAGTCTCCCTCAAGCAGTTACAGAGAACAATATCTATGTCTCTACAATACTGTCAGTCTCCCTCAAGCAGTTACAGAGAACAACATCTCTGTCTCTACAATACTGTCAGTCTCCCTCAAGCAGTTACAGAGAGCAACATCTCTGTCTCTACAATACTGTCAGTCTCCCTCAAGCAGTTACAGAGAACAACATCTCTGTCTCTACAATACTGTCAGTCTCCCTCAAGCAGTTACAGAGAGCAATATCTCTGTCTCCATAATACTGTCAGTCTACCTCAAGCAGTTACAGAGAACAACATCTCTGTCTCTACAACACTGTCAGTCTCCCTCAAGCAGTTACAGAGAACAACATCTCTGTCTCTACAATACTGTCAGTCTCCCTCAAGCAGTTACAGAGAGCAACATCTCTATCTCTACAATACTGTCAGTCACCCTCAAGTAGTTACAGAGAGCAATATCTCTGTCTCCATAATACTGTCAGTCTACCTCAAGCAGTTACAGAGAACAATATCTCTGTCTCTACAATACTATCAGTCTCCCTCAAGCAGTTACAGAGAACAATATCTCTGTCTCCATAATACTGTCAGTCTCCCTCAAGCAGTTACAGAGAGCAACATCTCTGTCTCTACAATACTGTCAGTCTTCTTCAAGCAGTTACAGAGAGTAACATCTCTGTCTCTACAATACTGTCAGTCTCCCTCAAGCAGTTACAGCGAGCAATATCTCTGTCTCCATAATACTGTCAGTCTCCCTCAGCAGTTACAGAGAGTAACATCTCTGTCTCTACAATACTGTCAGTCTCCCTCAAGCAATTACAGAGAGCAATATCTCTGTCTCTACAATACTGTCAGTCTCCCTCAAGCAGTGGCAGAGAACAATATCTCTGTCTCTACAATACTGTCAGTCTCCATCAAGCAGTGACAGAGAGCAACATCTTTTTAATTTAATTTTCAATTTTTTTTGTTGTTGATTGATTTTGATTTAATGATGCTCCAACAAAGGTTCTAACGATGAACTTAAGATGCTTTGAGAAACCGGTCCCTGGATAAGACCTTCTGCTAAATGACAAAAATGTTGAATGTAAATGTTCGTATTGTGATAGAAGTGAGGCAGATATATATTATTACTGTGTAAAACCTAACAGTACTACTTATTTCTCTGAGAGTGAGGCAGATATATGTTAATACTGTGTAAAACCTAGCAGTACTACTTATTTCTCTGAGAGTGAGGCAGATATATTATTACTGTGTAAAACCTAGCAGTACTAATTATTTCTCTGAGAGTGAGGCAGATATATATTATTACTGTGTAAAACCTAGTAGTACTACTTATTTCTCTGAGAGTGAGGCAGCTATATATTATTACTGTGTAAAACCTAGCAGTACTACTTATTTCTCTGAGAGTGAGGCAGATATATATTATTACTGTGTAAAACCTATCAGTACTACTTATTTCTCTGAGAGTGAGGCAGATATATTATTACTGTGTAAAACCTAGTAGTACTACTCATTTCTCTGAGAGTGAGGCAGATATATATTATTACTGTGTAAAACCTAGCAGTACTACTTATTTCTCTGAGAGTGAGGTAGATATATATTATTACTGTGTAAAACCTAGTAGTACTACTTATTTCTCTGAGAGTGAGGCAAATATATATTATTACTGTGTAAAACCTAGTAGTACTACTTATTTCTCTGAGAGTGAGGCAGATATATTATTACTGTGTAAAACCTAGCTGTACTACTTATTTCTCTAAGAGTGAGGCATATATATATTATTACTGTGTAAAACCTAGCAGTACTACTTATTTATCTGAGAGTGAGGCAGATATATGATTAGATGGTGAAAAAACACACCAATGTCTTTCCTAATTTCTTTAAACAATCAAATCTAATTGACCAAAATTTCTGAAAATGGATATATAGCGTTTTGGAATGAAACTCTTGTTTCCCCATCTGAACTCAGAGTAGATGAGAGATGTAATGTTTGTCTCTGTTGTGTTGAAGCCCAATCAAGCAGGAGAGACCAGCCTCCCCTGTACCCAGCTGTGTGTCCATGAAGAGTGACAAGTCTATGAGTCGTCCTATAATGTTTAGAGAGGGAGACTTTTCTACTGAACAAAGGTAAGAAGAACTCATGGGGTCATGGTCAGTGAGTTAAACAACACTGTCTCTAGTCATTTCTCCTCTCCCATTTTACCATTTATTTTTGTTGTTTTCATAATCCATAGGCCAATCCTTTTTTTCCATTTTCATAGTCCTGAAACAATATTAAACTAACACAACATTCCCTCCCTGTGTGTGTGTGTGTGTCGGTTTGTGTGTCTGTGTGTGTGTGTGTGTGTTTGCACTCCCTGGATGAGATGTCATCTCTATCCTGATTGCCTAGTCACTTTTACCCCTACCTACATGTACATATTACCTCAACTACCTGGTACCCCTGCACATTGACTCAGTACTGGTACTCCTTGTATATAGTCTAGTTATTACCTCAACTACCTGGTACCCCTGCACATTGACTCAGTACTGGTACTCCTTGTATATAGTCTAGTTATTACCTCAACTACCTGGTACCCCTGCACATTGACTCAGTACTGGTACTCCTTGTATATAGTCTAGTTATTACCTCAACTACCTGGTACCCCTGCACATTGACTCAGTACTGGTACTCCTTGTATATAGTCTAGTTATTACCTCAACTACCTGGTACCCCTGCACATTGACTCAGTACTGGTACTCCTGGTATATAGTCTCTTTTTAACTGCATGGTTGGGAAAGGGCTCGTAAGTAAGCATTTCATGGTAAAGTGAACACGTCATTGGGTCTAACGGTCGTCTGGTTCCGAACAGCGCATGTTCGGATGTTGAAGCACGGTGGCTAGGAAAAACTCCCTAGAAAGGCAGGAACCTAGGAAGAAACCTAGAGAGGAATACAAAATACATCTGGTTTCAGATCTAGAAGATTCTCCTCTTCAATAGTAATATCATCAATTCTGACCAGTAACTTACCTGGGGTCAAAGGTCCCTGATTTATCACTAAAATGGAAAGGATGATCCATAGAGATGTCACTCTTCATGGACAGATGACTGGGTACTGGAGAGACTGATCTCCGAATTTGGTTGGAGATTCTGGAAAACATAATAAATCACCATGAAACAACATTTTTAAATATATCACAATTATATTTCAATAGATAAAATACATTACATAAAGCATTAAAATATATGCCATTACATAAAGCAACAAAAATACACTGAGTGTACAAAACATTAAGAACACCCTCCTAATATTGAGTTGCCCCCCTCCACCCCCTTTTGACCTCAGAACAGCATCAACTCGTCAAGGCATTGACTCTTCAAGGTGTCGAAAGCGTTCCACAGGGATTCTGGCCCAGGTTGACTCCTATGATTCCCACAGTTGTGTCACGCTGGCTGGATGTCCTTTGGGTGGTGGACCATTCTTGACTCCAACACGTCTCTTCCCCTGCATCTACACTGACTGAAGTGGATTTAACAAGTGTAACATCATCACATTGTAACATCGTCACATTGGCCTACTGATTCACTTCCTCATCTCAGTTCCACTTTAATCCTTAAGACTCTATTCATACACATACTTTATAATATGTCCATATATAGTTATAATCTGTTCTAGGAACATCTACCCAAAATATTACACCTTCTTTATTACTTCACCAAACATACACTACATGATCAAAAGTATGTGGACACCTGCTGGTCCAACATCTCATTACACCTGCTGGTCCAACATCTCATTACACCTGCTGGTCCAACATCTCATTACACCTACTGGTCCAAAATCTCATTACACCTGCTGGTGCAACATCTCATTACACCTTCTAGTCGAACATCTCATTCCAAAATCATAGGCATTCATATGAGTTGGTCCCCCCTTTGCTGCTATAACAGCCTCCACTCCTCTGGGAAGGCTTTCCACTAGATGTTGGAACATTGCTTCAGGGGCTTGCTTCCATTCAGCCACAAGAGCATTAGTGAGGTCGGGCACTGGCTCGCAGTCGTCGTTCCAATTCATCCCAAAGGTGTTCGATGGGGTTGAGGTCAGGGCTCTGTGCAGGCCAGTCAAGTTCTTCCACACCGATCTCGACAAGCCATTTCTGTATGGACCTCGGTTTGTTCACGGGGACATTGTCATGCTGAAACAGGAAAGGGCCTTCCCCAAACTGTTGCCACAAAGTCGGAAGCACAGAATCGTCTAGAATGTCATTTTATGCTGTAGCGTTAAGATTTCCCTTCACTGGAACTATGGGGCCTAGCCCGAACCATGAAAAACAGCCCCAGACCATTATTCCTCCTCCACCAAACTTTACAGTTGGCACTATGCATTCGGGCAGGTAGCGTTTTCCTGGCATCCTCCAAACCCAGATTCGTCTGTCGGACTGCCAGATGATGAAGCGTGATTCAGAACTCCAGAGAACGCGTTTCCACTGATCCAGAGTCCAATGGCGGCGAGCTTTACACCACTCCAGCCGATGCTTGGCATTGCGCATGGTGATCTTGTGTGCAGCTGCTCGGCCATGGAAACCCATTTCATGTAGCTCCTGACGAACAGTTATTTTGCTGACGTTGTTTGGAACTCGGTAGTGAGTGTTGCAACCAAGGACAGACGATTTTTATGTGCTTCTGCACTTGGCGGGCCCGTTCTGTGAGCTTGTGTGGCCTACCACTTCACGGTTGAGCCGTTATTGCTCCTAGATGTTTCCACTTCACAATAACAGCACTTAGAGTTGACCGGGGCAGCTCTAGCAGGGCAGGAATTTGACGAACTGACTTGTTGGAAAGGTGGCATCCTATGACGGTGCCACGTTGAAAGTCACTGAGCTCTTCAGTACGGTGTCATTCTACTGCCAATGTTTGTCTATGGAGATTGCATGGCTGTGTGCTCGATTTTATATATCTGTCAGCAACGGGTGTGGCTGAAATAGCCGAATCCACTCATTTGAAGGGGTGTCCACATACTTTTATATATATAGTGTACATGCTCTGTCCTGCTACTGGTAGGCCTGTAACGTTATGGGAACTGATCTGAACAGGTTTAGGCTGGTCATCTAGGATATGTAGGCTATAGCTGAGGTATAGACCTCCATCTGCATATCACTAACAAACCTCTGTTATATATTATAACCTAGCCTACTTTACATAATATAAATCTCCTACTTGTTGCAAAAATACTTTCTGAATGTATCAATGATTTCCCCTCAGATCAATCATGCCCGTTTTAGCCCTTCTGTCTACATTCTCAGATTGAAAGACGGAAAGACAAAGAAACAACAAATGGCCGACTTTTAATGAATACAAATACGTGTGAGACATGGCCTTGTGTTGCTGCACTGTCTATAACTACCTTAACAAACAGTGACTTATTATTATTATTGACAGTTAACATGGAGAAGAGATGTCACAACCAGATGTTCATGTGATTGCATTAAATAGCCTGACTGTTTTTATATATGTCTGTTAGTAAAACATTTATTTCTAAGAGATCATGAGTAAAAGAGAACAATGGACATTCTAGAATGAGTTGTCACTGTGTTCACCACAACCAACATGCTGCATCTCTGTTTAGGGGTCAGTGGTCTAAAATGAGTCTCTCTGGGGAGAGAGAGGAGGGGGTCCCTGCCTCTAAAATGAGTCTCTCTGGGGGACATGACACCAAAGCTAAGAGGTGAGATGACAATTTTGTTTAAGAATTCGTAAGTTTATTTCCAAAACGCTATATCCACAATTTTTTTCTGCAGAAATGATTGCCTTGGGTACCTTCAATATTACTGGGTACCTCCAATATTACTGTTCTCAGATTTCTTATTAATGGATTTGAGATGTATATAAAAATACATGTTTTTTTGGCTAAATGCTATATATCCATTGTTTAGCTGGAATGGAATGTTCGTATCCTGTATATTTGACTGTGATATGTGGTTGTCTCACCTAGATATCTTAAGATGAATGCACTTACAGACGCCATATATTAATTTGACCCAGTTTCTCACAGCAGGAAAATAATCCTGCAGCAATAGGAAATGTAAATTATTATGTGCATTATAATTCATGAAATTTTTTTGTAGTGGTCGGTAAATTTTTCATTAGGGCAAATCAAGTTAGACATTTTTTAAGTGGAAATTACAAACTCTAGAAGCCTTTTTAAAGCTTGAATATTCTAAATCACAGATTTGGCACATCATTGGACACATGTTAGGCTACACATCATGAAATATATTGAGACAAATTACAGACCGTAGTCTACAAGTAGCAAAACAGAACTCAATTGATTGATCATGAAATGTATTTCAATTTGATTAAAATAGGACTGTAGCCTACTGTTTATATTTTAATGCAGTCATCTCGGTTTTCATTTGAAGCATCATTTTATACGTCGCTTGTTTGCATCAATTGCAAAGACATTTGCAACTTTGTATTTGTAGTCAACTTTGTTCTGAATTTATCCGCGGTCACAGAGAGACGGATAAACCATGTGATTCTATGTTTAGCGGAGATCTTCTGTGCATAAAGTGACGCGGGAGGGCAAACAAGCATCTAACGACGCACTTGGCTGTTCTACAAGTGGTCTGAGGCAGGTGTTAGAATATGAGCGTTTTCAAGTGCAACGTTAATAACGATGGTTTTGGGAAACAGCTCAGAGATTTAACAATGCTCATACGAAGGTTCTAACGATGAACTTAGCCTTAAGATGCTTTTGGGATACCAGGCCCTGGACAAAAACATCTGCTAAATTCAAAGGTAAATGTTTTACATACAGATCTCATATTACTGGATGTATTTAAAAAAAAGAAAAATTATATTGATGTCACAAATGTGTCATGTGTACAGTTCTTTAATAAAAATGTAGTTATTTGTTACATTTGACTGTGTAAAACCTAGCAGTACTACTTATTTCTCTGAGAGTGAGGCAGATGTACATTCAAGAATGAGTTGTCACTGTGTTAACCACAACCAACATGGTGTATCTCTGTTTAGGGGTTAGTGATCTAAAATGAGTCTGTCTGGGGAGAGAGAGGACCAATTTTCTACTCTGAGACGCTTTGTGGATATGGGCCCAGATCTCAAAATATTGTTTTAAAAAACAACGAATTTTTGTTTTACATAATTAAAAAAATTAATATTACTAATGTAAGCCACTGTAAAGACTGGGTTTAGTTTATTGTGTGGCATTGCTCATGTCCGCGTTCTGGAACTGTCCGCGTTTGGCGCCAAGCTTATTGTCCAGTTACGCGCAGAGTGGTCTGAGGTGATCTTGGGGAACAACGACGGAGGTCGTTACAGTTGTGAGACACCGAAGTTTATTGTTCAATTTGCTTTTTTGCATAATGGTCAGTGACAGTATGAGTGTAGCCAGATCCTTTTCACTCGCTAGTCTTGTTTAATTGTGTGGTTCACCGGATTCGTCATCATCCTCGAGGGACAGACGAACGACCTGCTAGCTAGCCAAGCTAGTCGGTACAGCTAGCTAAGCTAGCTACCACTACATCATCACCGGCTGCCTGCTTTTCTTGTGGACCGATGGAGCTCCCGGGTTGTTTCTTCCACCTGTTAAATACCGTGGAGGGCTTCTCCCTCTCTCGTTGACGGATGCTGGCTTCCTACGCTCCCTCTGTCCGGTTCTCCTCTCTTCACTAGATGGACGGTAACTTTAGTGTTTAACCCCTCTGTGTCCAAGGACTGAACTTTTGAATATTATTTTCGGGGCACCTCAAGTGACAATTTTTACAACGTTTATTTCGGATAAAATTAGTTCATTGCATCCGCCATGGAGCCCAGTTTCATAATATTACCTTCTGTCCCTGGTTATGAAGTAATCGCGAAAAAACAAGCCTTATGTTAGGGCATTTTTCACCCTACCAGCTCCTATTAGTTCTATTGAGCTCCGTGACACCGACTCGCCTTCAGAACGTTCTATTCCCAGTCCATTGTTCTGCGTCACAATGCCAGCTTCACTATTGTTATCAATGAGACTTGCCTGCGTTAACCCTGTAGGTTTACCTCAGGTAACTTATTATTAACAAGGTTACTGCTACTTGGTGAGCGTTAACCCTGTAGGTTTACCTCAGGTAACTTATTATTAACAAGGTTACGGCTACTTGGTGAGCGTTAACCCTGTAGGTTTACCTCAGGTAACTTATTATTAACAAGGTCACGACTACTTGGTGAGCGTTAACCCTGTAGGTTTACTTCAGAGGTAACTTATTATTAACAAGGTTACGGCTACTTGGTGAGCGTTAACCCTGTAGGTTTACCTCAGGTAACTGATTATTAACAAGGTTATGGCTACATGGTGAGCGTTAACCCTGTAGGTTTACCTCAGGTAACTGATTATTAACAAGGTTACGGCTACTTGGTGAGCGTTAACCCTGTAGGTTTACCTCAGGTAACTTATTATTAACAAGGTTACGGCTACTTGGTGAGCGTTAACCCTGTAGGTTTACCTCAGGTAACTTATTATTAACAAGGTTACGAATGCTGCGCAGGTTCACTGAGTTGCAAACCAAATGGGTATAATGGGGTGATTGTTGTCTAATCGGGTGGTCTAGCTAATGGATTTGTAGATCTGACGCAGTTGCTACCTCAGATTATGAGCCTAGCAAGTGTCATGAAGTGTCAGGTCTCCCGAGTGGTGCAGTGGTCTAAGGTGCCACTAGAGATCCTTGTTGTCGTAGCCGGCCGCGACCGGGAGACCTGTGGGCCAGTATGAAAAAATAAATAAATAATGTATGCACTCACTAACTGTAAGTCACTCTGGATAAGAGCGTCTGCTAAATGACGTAAATGTAATGAATGAGTTATGTAGTACCCACATACAGCCACAAGGAGGAGCAAGAGTGCCATAAACCCATACTTTTTTTTGCCATATAAACCCTAAACCTAACAATCAATCAAATGTATTTATAAAGCCCTTTTTACACCAGCAGATGTCACAAAGTGCTATACAGAAACTCTTACCCTACTTATAACCTATTTTAGCCGTAACCCTAACCCCTAATTCTAGGGTAGGGTAGCCTAGAACACTTTTAGAAACTATTTTAGTAATAATATTATCTTAGTAAATACAATTATAGTATTAAATAGCGATTAGATTATTTTGTTGTTATTTTATTAAATGTATAATTGCAAGACACATTTGTTTTATTTTTCAAATGTGGTTTGAATTGGGTGACCTAGTAACCTCTGTGTGAAAGTCCAGCAATTGGCGTGGGGCAGGATTGAGACTGATCTAATACACTTTATTTCTCAGCTGCCTCACCAATGTCTGTACGTTAATTAATAACTTTTAATTGCTAAATATTTCCAATAGATGGCAGCATAAGACCACGAAGCATCAGTTATAGGCTACAAGCAGCAATATGATTTACATAAAATATTATGCAACCAAATACTATATCTCCCATGATTTTCTAAAATGGTCACTCATTACTTTAGTTAGCTATATATCTCGTATTAGGCCTGTGATGCTTTTGGAAGAGCAACAAAATAGTGACTATAGCAGGTGTTGAACCCCGGGTAAATAATCACTAGTCAGATGCTCCAACCTCAACCCTAGTTTACATGCATTATGAAATATCTAATATTGCGATTAAACTACCTCGGAATAGAAAAGACAAGAGTGCGTCTTCCACTGGGGTGATTGTTGTCTAATTGGGTGGTCTAGGTAATTGATTTGTAGATCTGACACAGTTGCTACCTCAGATTATGAGCCTAGCAGGTGTCGTGAATGAGGTATGTAGTACCCACATACGGCCACAGGGAGGAGCAAGACAGATATAACCCCTTCTGTTTTTTTTGCCTTAAAATCAATCAATCAATCAAATGTATTTTTAAAGCCCTTTTTACATCAGCAGAAACTCTAACCATATGTATAACCTATTTTAGCCATAACCCTAATTCTAGGGTAGGGTAGCCTAGAACACTTTTAGAAACTATTTTAGTAATAATATTATCTTAGTAAATACAATTATAGTGCGAAATAGCATTTTGAATATTTTGTTAATGAAAAGCTGTCAAGCGTTTTGCTGTTTTATTTTGTTATTAGTTATTTTATGATATGTATTATTGCAAGGCAGAACACTTGATAAATAAGCCACATTAGTTTTATTTTTCAAAAGTTGTTTGAACTGGGTGACCTAGTAACCTCTATGTGAAAGTCCAGAAATTGGCGTGGGATAGGTGGGGCAGGTTTGAGACTGATCTAAGGAATTAACAAGAAAAATACACTTTATTTCTCAGCTGCCTCACCAATGTCTGTACGTGAATTAATAACTTTTATTAGCTAAATATTTCCAATAGATGGCAGCATATGACCACGAAGCATCAGTTATAGGCTACAAGCAGCAATATGATTGACATGAAATAGCATGCAACCAAAGACTATATGTCCCATGATTTTCTAAAATGGTCACTCATTACTTTAGTTTGCTATATATCTCGTATTAGGCCTGTGTTGCTTTTGGAAGAGCAATTAAACAGTGACTATAGCAGGTGTTGAACCTTGGGTAAATAATCACTAGTCAGATGCTCCAACCTCAACCCTAGTATACATGCATTTTTAAATATCTGATATTGCGATTAAACAACCTCGGAATAGATAAGACAAGAGTGTGTCTTCCAGCCCACCAATAAATTAGATTGTGCAACCCTCGCGGTTAGCAAATGTACCTCAACATGCCCCTCGTTTGTGCTAGAAGGCAGAGTGCTCGCTGCTGGTTGATGAATCTGACAAGTAATATCTAACAATTTCACAACATGTACCTAATACACACAAATCTAAGTAAGGAATGGCATTTAAGAATATATACATATATGGACAAGCAATGACAGAGCAGCATGGACTAAGATACAGTAGTATATTATAGAATACAGTATATACATATGAGATGGGTAGTGCAAGATATGTAAACATTATTAAAGTGACTAGTGTTCCATTTCTTAAAGTGGCCAGTGATTTCAATAGGCAGCAGCAGCCTCTAATGTGCGAGTGATGGATATTTAACAGTCTGATGGCCTTGAGATAGAAGCTGTTTTTCAGTCTCTCAGTCCCAGCTTTGATGCACCTGTACTGACCTCGCTATTGGATGAAAGCGGGGTGAACAGGCAGTGGCTCGGGTGGTTGATGAATCTGACAATGAATGTACTAGGAAAATAGGTTTTTCTCGACCAGAGGTGACTAAATTAATGTTCAGGCTTATTGCGTTAGCAGTGTGGAAAGGGACAGTAAAAAGCATGTGCAGGAGTTTTCCTGTGAGGGGGAGTGGTGGTGTATCCAGGGAGAAAACTAAACTAACCTTCTGAAATGTCATTCATGGTCGTATGCTGCCATCTATTGGAATTATTTAGCAACTGCAGTAGTACTGAATAAAGTATATCCTTACTAAAGTAGTAATTACTCAGAATTGCAAAATATGACATTTTCTAGTTCATTTTACCACTTACAACAATAAAATAACAATTTATAGCATAGCACAATGAAACTGACATAAACCAAAAACAACATACATTTAGTTAATTATAAAAAATAAATAAAAAACGATGTATTTAGATGGGTGACATTATCTGCCAAAGTAACACCTCGATCGAGCGTTCTTTTTGATTATTATTACTGTGTAAAACCTAGCAGTACTACTTATTTCTCTGAGAGTGAGGCAGATATATTATTACTGTGTAAAACCTAGCAGTACTACTTATTTCTCAGAGAGTGAGGCAGATATATTATTACTGTGTAAAACCTAGCAGTACTACTTATTTCTCTGAGAGTGAGGCAGATATATTATTACTGTGTAAAACCTAGCAGTACTACTTATTTCTCAGAGAGTGAGGCAGATATATTATTACTGTGTAAAACCAAGCAGTACTACTTATTTCTCTGAGAGTGAGGCAGATATGTAGTATTTAGCAAAAAACATGATTCTTGGTCTCTCTGAAATGAAACCATCAAGTGATAGATTTTAAACAAACACATGTCTGTCATTGAACAACCCCATACCATGATTAGCTAGTGAAAAAACACACCAATCTCTTTCATAATTTCTTTAAACTATAAAAGCTAATTTACCAACATTTCTGAAAATGGATATATAGCGTTTTGGAATGAAACTCTTGTTTCCCCATCTGAGCTCAGAGTAGATGAGAGACGTAATGTTTGTCTCTGTTGTGTTGAAGCCCAATCAAGCAGGAGAGACCAGCCTCCCCTGTACCCAGCTGTGTGTCCATGAAGAGTGACAAGTCTATGAGTCGTCCTATAATGTTTAGAGAGGGAGACTTTTCTAGTGAACAAAGGTAAGAAGAACTCATGGGTCATGGTCAGTGAGTTAAACAACACTGTCTCTAGTCATTCCTCCTCTCCCATTTTACCATTTATTTTTGTTGTTTTCATAATCCATAGGCTAAACCTTTTTTCCATTTTCATAGTCCTGAAACAATATTAAACTAACACAACATTCCCTCCCTGTGTGTGTGTGTGTGTGTGTGTGTGTGTGTGTGTGTGTGTGTGTGTGTGTGTGTGTGTGTGTGTGTGTGTGTGTGTGTGTGTGTGTGTGTGTGTGTGTGTGTGTGTGTGTGTGTGTGTGTGTGTGTGTGTGTGTGTGTGTGTGTGTGTACTCCCTGGATGAGGATATGTAATCTGATGTTTTGTCCACAGAAACCAACAGGAGAGATCAGAGTCAGAGATTCTCAGTGGTCAGTCTTCCCAGAGTCATCAAACAGACCTGGCCTCCATATTCAGTGTATGTGGTCCTGTTATGTACATTTGTTTTTGTTTACCTCAAGTAAAGTTGATCTGTCAATCATTCATTCATGTGTTAATGAGAAAGCATTTCTTCTCTTGCTTAACTTATTTACTTGATTTATTTCAGTTGCTTGAACAGAATATTTTGACATTTGTGAAGAACGAGCTGAAGATGTTCAAGAGGATTCTTAGTCCAGAACTCCCAGAAGGCTTTGAGAGTCAGAAGCAGGATAAGGAAGTGGTGGACGCTGAAGATGAGAAGCAGGAGAGCAGTGCCAGAGAGGGGGCTCTGAAGATCACACTGCACGTCCTGAGGAAAATGAACCAGAAGGAGCTTGCTGACACACTGGAGAAAAGTAAGAGCTGTCTGCCTCATGTTGAATGCTGTTTTATAACAAACATTTAAAAGCTGTAGCTAAAGTACAACTAAAGTAGCTGTGTAACTCAATGATATTGTAGCAGCCTTAACACAACACCTAGTGACCTCATCAAGTAGCAGCAGGGATGTGTTGTGTTGATTAATTTAGACAGAGAGAGAGAGAGAGAGAGAGAGAGAGAGAGAGAGAGAGAGAGAGAGAGAGAGAGAGAGAGAGAGAACATTAATAATACCATCAATAATTATATAAATCAGTCACACCAGTCTGTTATGCATTATGAAAACAGTTAAGAGAATAAATTATTGCAATTTAAACTTTAGAAAACATCCTTACAGTACTGTAGGCATTAAAACAGACGTAATATTAATATCCTCTGTGTTATTTCTTCATTCAGATGAGCTTGCTGTGATTTGCCAACGTGAACTCAAATCTAATCTAAAGAAGAAGTTTCAATGTGTATTTGAGGGGATCGCTAAACAAGGAAACCCAACACTTCTCAATAAGATCTACACAGAGCTCTACATCACAGAGGGTGGAACAGGAGAGGTCAATAATGAACATGAGCTGAGACAGATTGAGACAACAACCAGGAAACAAGCAAGACCAGAGACTGCAATCAAATGTAACGACATCTTCAGACCCTTAACTGGACAAGACAAACTTATCAGAACTGTGCTGACAAAGGGAGTCGCCGGCATTGGAAAAACAGTCTCTGTGCAGAAGTTCATTCTGGACTGGGCTGAAGGAAAAGCAAATCAGGATGTCCAATTTGTATTTTCATTCCCTTTTCGGGAGCTGAATTTGATGAAAAAGGAAAAACTCACTTTGATTGAACTTCTCAATCACTTCTCAATCGAAACCAAAGAATCAAGGATCTCCAACTACGACAAGTACAAAGTCCTGTTCGTCTTTGATGGTCTGGATGAGTGTCGACTGCCCCTAGACTTCCAGAAGAACAAGATCTGTTGTGACGTCACAAAGTCAACCTCAGTGGATGTTCTGCTGACAAATCTCATCAAGGGAAATCTGCTTCCCTCTGCTCTCCTCTGGATAACTACCCGACCTGCAGCAGCCAATCAGATCCCTTCAGGGTGTGTTGACCAGGTGACAGAGGTACGAGGGTTCAATAACCCACAGAAGGAGGAGTACTTCAGGAAGAGATTCAGTGATGAGGACCTGGCCAGCAGAATCATCTCACACATAAAGACATCAAGGAGCCTCCACATCATGTGCCACATTCCAGTCTTCTGTTGGATTTCTGCAATAGTCCTTGAACACATGCTGAAACATAAGAGAGAAGAGATGCCCAAGACTCTGACTGAGATGTACACACACCTTGTGGTGTTTCATACCAAACAGAAGAATGAAAAGTATCTTGGGAAAGACCAGACATGTCCACACTGGAATAAAGAGAGCATTCTGTCACTGGGAAAACTGGCTTTTCAACATCTTGTGAATGGCAATCAGATTTTCTATGAAGAAGACCTGAAAGAGGCTGGCATTGATGTAAATGATGCCTCAGTGTACTCAGGATTGTGCACACAGCTCTTTAAAGAGGAATGTGTGCTGTACCAGGAAAAGGTGTACTGCTTCGTGCATCTGAGCATTCAGGAGTTTCTGGCTGCTGTATATGTGTTCCTCTCATTCATCAACAACAATGAGAATCTAATGGATGAATCTCAATCAACATCCAGCCACTTTTTTGTGAGGATCAGACACAAGCGTAAAGTTACCTTCTACAAGAGTGCTGTGGATAAAGCCTTACAAAGTGAGACAGGAAACCTGGACCTTTTCCTCCGCTTCCTTCTGGGCCTCTCACTGGAGTCCAATCAGAAGCACTTACGAGGTCTACTGACAAAGACAAGAAGCAGCTCACAGAGCCATGAAGAAACAGTCAAGTACATCAAGGAGAAGATCAGGGAGAATCCCTCTCCAGAGAGGTGCATCAATATGTTCCACTGTCTGAATGAACTGAATGACCATTCTCTAGTGGATGAGATCCAAAGCTACCTGAGATCAGGAAGTCTCTCAGAAGAAGAACTGTCACCTGCACAGTGGTCAGCTCTGGTCTTTGTGTTGCTGACTTCAGAAAAGGAGCTGGCAGTGTTTGACCTGAAGAAATACTCCAGATCAGAGGAAGGTCTTCTGAGGCTGCTGCCAGTGGTCAAAGCCTCCAGAGCTGCTCTGTGAGTACATCAAATGACATATAAGAACTAATCATCAGGAATAAATATGAAGTTTAGAGAAATATAAGTATTATAATATGTATATAATATATAATATTACATTGAAAAACTTACTGAATCAATGCATTGATGTTCATATTAGTAAAACAATATGACCATACAATTCTAGGAGACGGAAGATGAATCTATATGTTGTTTAAGAGAATAAACCAAATGCATCTGCCAATGTCCTTCTACACTACTGGTGTTAAATTAACAGTGTGTTTGTGAAATCATTATGATCTCTCTGTCAGGCTGTCAGGCTGTGGAGTAACAGAGGAAGGCTGTGCTTCTCTGGTCTCAGCTCTGAAGTCAAACCCCTCACACCTGAGAGAGCTGGACCTGAGTAACAATGATCTGAAGGATTCAGGAGTGAAGCTGCTCTCTGCTGGACTGGGGAATCCCCACTGTAAACTGGAGACTCTGAGGTCAGTATTCCTGTAATTGGTCAACAAGTGATAACTGTTCACCAGATCCACATGTGTTTACCAGGCACACATAGTCCACACCATATGTGTTTGGACAGTGAAGCTTACAGTTTTACATTTGGTGCTATGCTCCAGCAATTTGGATTTGAGATAGAATGTTTCATATTAGGTGAGAGTACAGAATGTCTTCATACATAGCTGTTTTACAGTTTAGATAGGAAAGCACTTTATGTGTCTAGTTCTCCCATTTGAAAAAGTCGTAATAATTTGGACATATTCACTTATATTGTATTAAAGTAGTCATAAGTTTAGTATTTGGTCCCATATTCCTTACCTGCAGTGATTACATCAAGCTTGTGATTCTACAAACGTGTTGAATACATTTGCAGTTTGTCTTTGTTGTGTTTTGGATTATGTTTTTTCCAATAGAAACTGAATGGTGAATAATGTCCTGTCATTTTGGAGTCACTTCACTTGTATTGTCAGTAAGAATAGAAGATGTTTCTGAACTTCTACATTCATGTGGATGCTACCATGATTATGAATAATCATGAATGAATGGTGAATGATGATGAATGAGAAAGTTACAGAGGAACAAAGATCATATCCCCTCTGTTATTGGTAATGGTGAGAGGTTAGCATGTTTTGTTGTAGCCTCTGTAACTTTCTCACTCATTATTATTCATGATTGATTTATGATTTGTATTAATCATGGCATCATCAGGATTAATTTATTAGTGTTTAGAAACCTGTTATCTACTCACTTAGACAGAAAATTACTCCAGTCATCATCCACCATTCAGTTACTATCGGGCAAAACATAACCCAAAACACAACCAAAACAAACTGCAAATGCAACCAACGAGTTTACAACCAAATACTCAACTTTTGACTACTTTAATACACTATAAGTCCAATGGTCAGAATACATTTGACTTCTTCAAATGGGGGACTAGATACATAAAGTGCTTTCATTTCTAAACGGTGAAACAGATATGTATTCAAATACCCTAAAATAAAAGGTGACATTATATACTGTCACCTCATATGAAACATTTGATCACAAATCCAAAATGCTGGAGTATAGAGCCAAATTTAAAAGGTTAGGTTCACTGTCAAAATAGATATGATGTGGAGTGTATACTCAATACAATCTAAATCTGATACCTCACTGTCTGTCTTTTGACTGATACTGCTTTTTAAACTGGTCTGGTCAGTCTACTCAAATATTCGTACTATATATTTTTCTATCTACAGGCACTACTTTGTCATTTCTAATAATGAAACATTCATTTATGAATAGATATGGCAGGTTTCAGGACACTGATATATCTGAATATATTGAAAAAATATACTGCCACTATTTGGACCACCAAAGAATAGCAGTGTGATTTTAATATGATTTGACTCTTTGCAGGCTGTCAGGCTGTCTAGTCACAGAGGAAGGCTGTGCTTCTCTGGTCTCAGCTCTGAAGTCAAACCCCTCACACCTGAGAGAGCTGGACCTGAGCTACAATCACCCAGGAGACTCAGGAGTCAGACTGCTCTCTGCTGGACTGGAGGATCCACACTGCAGACTGGAGAAACTCAAGTATGTAGAGGGTTTATGTCAATGTTCATATCAGACATGTTGGAGTTATCAGGCTAGTTAAGACAAACATTCTGACCACCACTTGGACTAAGTTATATAAAGACTGTGTGTGTGTGTGTGTGTGTGTGTGTCCAGTGTGTGTGTTTGTGTGTGTGTGTGTTTCCAGTGTGTGTGTGTGTGTGTGTGTTTTTTGGACACACACACACACACTGGACACACACACACACACACTGGACACACACACACACACACTGGACACACACACACACACACACACTGGTCACACACACACACACACACACACTGGATACACACACACACACACACACTGGACACACACACACACACACTGGACACACACACACACACTGGACACACACACACACACACACACACACACACACACACACACTGGACACACAGACACTGGACACACTCACACACACACACTGGACAAACACACTGGACACAAACACACACACTGGACACACACACACACAAACACACACACTGGATACACACACACACACTGGACACAAACACACACACTCTGGACACACACAATGGATACACACACACTGGACACACACACACACACACACAAACTGGACACACACATACACACTGGACACACACACACACACACACATGCTGGACACACACACACTGGACACACACACAAGGCAAACTGGACACACACACACACACTAGACACACACACACACACAGACACGTACGCTGGACACACACACACACTGGACACACACACACACACACTGGACACACACACACACTGGACACACACACACACACTGGACACACACAAAGTTATATGCTGACTGTTTGTGTGTGGGTGTGTGTGTGTCTAATGTGTGTGTGTGTGTGCATGTGTATCACTCAATGACACACAGACACACACACGCTGGACACACACACACACACAGTGGACACACACACACTTGGACAAAGTTATGTGCTGGCTATTTGTGTGTGTGTGTCCATTGTGTGTGTGTGTGTGTGTGTGTGTGTGTGTGTGTGTGTGTGTGTGTGTGTGTGTGTGTGTGTGTGTGAGTTCACGTGTATCCCTCAATGACTGTCTGTTCTTCTGCTTACCGCTACAGTGTGGAACATGGTGGAGAGAACACAATGAAACCTGGACCTAGAAAATGTGAGTGTTGACTGCTGTGAAGAATATGACTAAGAATAAGTCTTAATTCAAGTGAAGTCAAAGTCAAAGACCACCATCATTACTTACTTGGTCATATTAAATATCAGCTGTAGTTCTACAGAAGCACAAATCAGGGACACCAAAGTTTACAAAGAGTTGCTTTGACAATGTGTGTGTCTGTGTGTGTGTGTGGCGTGTTCATGTTACGTTAGAAATGTGTGTGTGTGTGTGTCTATGCTTGCATGCATACAGGTGTGTGTGTGTGTTCCGGGTGTGTGTGTGTGTGTGTCTAGTGTGTGTGTGTGTTCAGGATGTGTGTGTGTGTGTGTTCAGGATGTGTGTGTGTTCATGCATAGAGGTGTGAGTGTGAGTGTGTATCCAGTGTGTTTGTGTGTGTGTGTGTTCAGGATGTGTGTGTGTGTGTGTTCAGGATGTGTGTGTGTTTGTGTGTTTGTGTGTTCAGGATGATTATGATTTCTAATATTGTGTCTGGTTTCATCCATCAGATGTCTGTGATCTCACACTGGACCTAAACACAGTAAACAGATTCCTCTCTCTGTCTGAGGAGAACAGAAAGGTGACATGGAGGATGGAGGAGCAGCCGTATCCTGATCACCCAGAGAGATTTGAGGACTGGCCACAGGTGCTGTGTAGAGAGGGTCTGACTGGGCGCTGTTACTGGGAGGTAGACTGGAGTGGGAGAAGGGCTGATATAGGAGTGACATATAAAGGAATCAGCAGGAGAGGAAGGCTTGATGACTGTTGTCTTGGAGACAATGACAAGTCCTGGAGTCTGTTCTGCTCTGACAACAGTTACTCTGCCTGTCACAATAATAAGTCCACTATAATAGACGTCCCCTCCTCCAGCTCCCACAGAGTAGGAGTGTATCTGGACTGGCCAGCCGGCACTCTGTCCTTCTACAGAGTCTCCTCTGACACACTGACCCACCTGAACACATTCCACTCCACATTCACTGAGCCCCTCTATCCAGGGTTTAGGGTTTGGGATGACCCCTTTGACCTTTGGGGTTCCTCAGTGTCCCTGTGTCAAACATAACACACACACACACACACACACTGGGAACACACACACACTGAACACACAAACACTGGACACATATACACAGGACACACACTGGACACACTGGACACACTGGACATACTGGACACACACACACACTGGACACACACACTGGACACACACACACACTGGACACACACACTGGACACACACACACACCTGACACACAGGACACACACACAGGACACACACACACACTGGACACACACAAACACACACACACACACTGGACACACACACACACACACACACACACACACACACCTGACTCATCATTATTGAATTGTTATACAGACGTGGTTATAAAACCCACGAGACATAACAAAAGATTGGTGATGATTAAGTCTGAATCTACAGGAACTATTCTGTCTGGAAGAAGTGGGTTTTTACAACTGTTTAAAACTGTTATTTTCTGTGGTCCAGAATAGGCTAATGTTAGCACAGTGTATTGATAGCAGAGGCAAGTGCATAGTCTAGCTAGCTAAGAAAGAGTTAACCAGTGGTGTAAAGGACTTAAGTAAAAATACTTTAAAGTACTTTAGTAGTTTTTTGGGGTATCTGTACTTTACTTTACTATTTATATTTTTGACTACTTTTACTTTTACTTCACTACATTCCTAAAGAAAATAATATACTTTTTACTCCATACATTTTCCCTGACACCCAAAAGTACTCGTTACATTTTGAATGCTTAGCAGGACAGAAAATGGTCCAATTCACGCACTTATCAAGAGAACATCCCTACTGCCTCTGATCTGGTAGACTCACTAAACACAAATGCTTTGTTTGTAAATTGTCTGAGTGTTGGAGTGTGCCTCTGGCTGAACGTACATTTTAAAAACAAGAAAATCGTCTGGTTTGCTTTATGTAAGGAATTTGAAATGATTTATACTTGTACTTTTGATACTTTAGTACATTTTAGCAATTACATTTACTTTTGATACTTAAGTATATTTAAAACCAAATACTTTTAGACTTTTACTCAAGTAGTATTTTACTGGGTGTCTTTCACTTTTAGTTGAGTCATTTTCTATTAAGGGATCTTTACTTTTACTTGTATGACAATTGGGTACTTTTTCCACCACTGGAGTTAACATCGTCATGGACGGCAGAAAAGGACTGGAGACGGACATCGGAGCGGGAAAACAACCTGATTAAAAAGGAGGAATATACAGTGATTAAAGGAAAGGACATTTATTCAACTGTGAAGATAAACCTTTTAATTAAATCTGCTAAATGAGCGAACTTAGGAGGAAACGTCAGTGAGTGAAGTGAATGAAGATCACGTGACTGAGGAAAATATTGCTTTGGTTCAGGACAATATTGAAGTGAGTGACAATCAGGAGCTTATTGAGAAATGAACAATTATTGGAATTGATGGAAATATTGGACAGTTTGATAAAAGTATTGAACAGTGGAGCTCATATACAGAACGGTTTGAATATTTTGTTCTTGTAAATGACATGGATGAGGACAACATTGTGCCTACATGTTTTAGTGTAATGGGGCCAAAGACATTTAATTTACTAGACAGCCTGACAGCCTGCACAGAGTCAAATTATATTAAAACCTCACTGCTATTCTTTAGTGGTGAAGATATTGACAGTATATTTTTCAACATTTTCATTTAAATCAGTGTCCTGAAACCTGCTCTATCTATTCATAAATGGATGTTTCATTATTAGAAATGACAAATTATCAAAGTATTGCTTGCAGAGAGAAAAATGTATAGTCCAAATATTTGAGTGGACTGACCAGAGCAGTTTAAAAAGCACTATCAGTCCAAAGACAGACAGTGAGGTATCAGATTTAGATTGTATTGAGTATACAGTCCACACCATATCTACAGTGCATTCAAAAAGTATTCAGACCCCTTGACTTTTTCCACATTTTGTTAAGTTACAGCCTTATTCTAAAATAGATTAAATTAGTTATTTTTCCTCATCAATTTACACACAATACCCCATAATGACAAAGTGAAAACAGGTTTTTAGACATGTTTGCAAATATATAGAAATACCTTATTTACAGAAGTTTTCAGACCCTTTGCTATGAGATTCGAAATTGATCTCATGTGCATCCTGTTTCCGTTGATCATCCCTGAGATGTTTCTACAACTTGATTGGAGTCCACCTGTGGTAAATTCAATTGATTGGACATGCTTTGGAAAGGCACACACCTGTCTACATAAGGTCCCACAGTTGACAGTGCATGTCAGAGCAAAAACCAAGCCATGAGGTCGAAGGAATTGTCCGTAGAGCTCCGAGACAGGATTGTGTCGAGACACAGATCTGGGGAAGGGTACCAAAACATTTCTGCAGCATTGAAGGTCCCCAAGAACACAGTGGCCTCCATCATTCTTAAATGGAAGAAGTTTGGAACCACCTAGATTCTTCCTAGAGCTGGCCGCCTGGCCAAACTGAGCAATCGGGGGAGAAGGGCCTTGGTCAGGGAGGTGACGAAGAACCCGCGAAGAACCCGATGGTCACTCTGACAGAGCTCCAGAGTACCTCTGTGTATATGGGAGAACCTTCCAGAAGGACATCTCTGCAGCACTCCACCAATCAGGCCTTTATGGTAGAGTGGCCAGACGGAAGCCACTCCTCAGTAAAAGGCACATGACAGCCCGCTTGGAGTTTGCCAAAAGGCACCTAAAGACTCTCAGACCATGAGAAACCATGGGAAAGATGAACAGAGCAAAGTACAGAGAGATCCTTGATGAAAACCTGCTCCAGAGCGCTCTGGACCTCAGACTGGGGTGAAGGTTCACCTTCCAACAAGACAAGGAGCCTAAACACACAACCAAGACAATGCAGGAGTTATAAAAACCCATAACTTTGTCATTATGGGATGTTGTGTGTAGATTGATGAGTAAAAAAAACAATTTAATAAGCCTGAAAATGTGGAAAAAGTCAAGGGGTCTGAATACTTTCCGAAAGCACTGTGTAACTATGTGTGCTCGATTGTATACACCTGTCAGTAACGGGTGTGGCTGAAATAGCAGAATCTACTCATTTGAAGAGTGTCCACATACTTGTGTATATTATGTTAATTATTTATGCATAGTCACTTTAACTCTACCCACATGTACATATTACCTCAACTAGCCGGTGCCCCCGCACATTGACTCTGCACCGGTACCCCCCTGCCTCCCTACTGTTATTTTATTTTACTTCTGCTCTTTTTTTCTCAACACTTTTTTGTTGATGTTTTATTTTACTTTTTTTATTAAAAAATAAATGCACTGTTGGTTAAGGGCTGTAAGTAAGCATTTCACTGTAATGTCTGCACCTGTTGTATTCGGCGCATGTGGCCAATAAAATTTGATTTGATTTGATTTGATATATAGTGTATTTCCCTGGGATATTACTCAGGTCCCACCAGTCCAGTTATGCTGCTCTGGCGCCATCCTGTGGACAGCTGGGAACACAACTTCAACTCCATTACAGTCAACGTATCCCACAAAGTGCCACTTGGCTGGACAAAGCAGTCTGAATGGAAATCAGGTACATATATGAAATCAGGCAGACACACAGCCTTACATGTCATATCACTGAGTCTCAGTTTAAATCACGGTTTAAACATAACAAGTCATTGCAAGTGAAAACATTTCTCAATTAGGTTTTAGGTTTTATTTATTCACACCAAAGAAAAGAAGTGAAAGACAAAACACTGCAGATAAATAAACAGGTAAAAACGGTGTTCAGGTGAGGCTGGAAGCTCAAAAGGGCTGATATGAAAATAAACAGGTAAAAACGGTGTTCAGGTGAGGATGGGAAGCCCAAAAGGGCTGATATGAAAACCACACCACAAATAAAAGTTAAAAACAAAACGTTTGTTCAATCAGTTAAACAAAACATATTCATTTTAATTATACATGATATACAGTGGTTTGCGAAAGTATTCACTCCCCCTTGGCATTTTTCCTATTTTGTTGCCTTACAACCTGGAATTAAAATAGATTTTTTGGGTGTTTGTATCAATTGATTTACACAACATGCCTACCACTTTGAAGATGAAAAATATTTTTTATTGTGAAACAAACAATAAATAAGACAAAAAAACAGAACACTTGAGCGTGCATAACTATTCACCCCCCCCCCCCCCCCCCAAAGTCAATACATTGTAGAGCCACCTTTTGCAGCAATTACAGCTGCAAGTCTCTTGGGGTATGTCTCTATAAGCTTGGCACATCTAGCCACTGGGATTTTTGCCCATTCTTCAAGGCAAAACTGCTCCAGCTCCTTCAAGTTGGATGGGTTCCGCTGGTGTACAGCAATCTTTAAGTCATACCACAGATTCTCAATTGGATTGAGGTCTGGGCTTTGACTAGGCCATTCCAAGACATTTAAATGTTTCCCCTTAAACCACTCGAGTGTTGCTTTAGCAGTATGCTTAGGGTCATTGACCTGCTGGAAGGTGAACCTCCGTCCCAGTCTCAAATCTCTGGAAGACTGAAACAGGTTTCCCTCAAGAATTTCCCTGTATTTAGCGCCATCCATCATTCCTTCAATTCTGACCAGTTTCCCAGTCCAGCCGATGAAAAACATCCCCACAGCATGATGCTGCCACCACCATGCTTCACTGTGGGGATGGTGTTCTCGGGGGTGATGAGAGGTGTTGGGTTTGCGCCAGACATAGCGTTTTCTTTGATGGCCAAAAAGCTCAATTTTTGTCTCATCTGACCAGAGTACCTTCTTCCATATGTGTGGGGAGTCTCCCCCAAACATATGGAAGGGGGAATGTGTTTGCTTATTTTTTTCTTTAAGCAAGATATCTTTTGTTTTCACATCATGCTTTAATGTTCTGAACACTCCAGGATCCAGCAGATCCTACAGGGATAATGTGAAAATGTGAAAATAGAGGTTTTGAATGAGCAAGTCTGAAGCGAACAGTAAGAGCTGATATATCATGTAGATTAAACACAGAAACACTGGAGAACCACTCAGAGAGGTATTCATCTACAGGACTGGGACACTGGAGAACCACTCAGAGAGGTATACATCTACAGGACTGGGACACTGGAGAACCACTCAGAGAGGTATTCATCTACAGGACTGGGACACTGGAGAACCACTCAGAGAGGTATTCATCTACAGGACTGGGACACTGGAGAACCACTCAGAGAGGTATTCATCTACAGGACTGGGACACTGGAGAACCACTCAGAGAGGTATTCATCTACAGGACTGGGACACTGGAGAACCACTCAGAGAGGTATTCATCTAAAGGACTGGGACACTGGAGAACCACTCAGAGAGGTATTCATCTACAGGACTGGGACACTGGAGAACCACTCAGAGAGGTATTCATCTACAGGACTGGGACACTGTAAAACCACTCAGAGAGGTATTCATCTACAGGACTGAGACACTGTAGAACCACTCAGAGAGGTATTCATCTACAGGACTGGGACACTGTAAAACCACTCAGAGAGGTATTCATCTACAGGACTGGGACACTGTAAAACCACTCAGAGAGGTATTCATCTACAGGACTGGGACACTGGAGAACCACTCAGAGAGGTATTCATCTACAGGACTGGGACACTGTAAAACCACTCAGAGAGGTATTCATCTACAGGACTGGGACACTGGAGAACCACTCAGAGAGGTATTCATCTACAGGACTGGGACACTGTAAAACCACTCAGAGAGGTATTCATCTACAGGACTGGGACACTGGAGAACCACTCAGAGAGGTATTCATCTACAGGACTGGGACACTGGAGAACCACTCAGAGAGAGGGATTAATCTACAGGACTGGGACACTGGAGAACCACTCAGAGAGTTATTCATCCACAGGACTGGGACACTGTAAAACCACTCAGAGAGGTATTCATCTACAGGAATGAGACACTGTAAAACCACTCAGAGAGGTATTCATCTACAGGACGGAAACACTGTAAAACCACTCAGAGAGGTATTCATCTACAGGACTGAGACACTGTAAAACCACTCAGAGAGGTATTCATCTACAGGACTGGGACACTGTAAAACCACTCAGAGAGGTATTCATCTACATGACTGAGACACTGTAAAACCACTCAGAGAGGTATTCATCTACAGGACTGGGACACTGTAAAACCACTCAGAGAGGTATTCATCTACAGGACTGAGACACTGTAGAACCACTCAGAGAGGTATTCATCTACAGGACTGGGACACTGTAGAACCACTCAGAGAGGTATTCATCTACAGGACTGGGACACTGTGAAACCACTCAGAGAGGTATTCATCTACAGGACTGGGACACTGTAAAACCACTCAGAGAGGTATTCATCTACAGGACTGAGACACTGTAGAACCACTCAGAGAGGTTTTCATCTACAGGACTGGGACACTGTAAAACCACTCAGAGAGGTATTCATCTACAGGACTGGGACACTGTAGAACCACTCAGAGAGGTATTCATCTACAGGACTGGGACACTGTAAAACCACTCAGAGAGGTATTCATCTACAGGACTGAGACACTGTAGAACCACTCAGAGAGGTATTCATCTACAGGACTGGGACACTGTAGAACCACTCAGAGAGGTATTCATCTACAGGACTGGGACACTGTGAAACCACTCAGAGAGGTATTCATCTACAGGACTGGGACACTGTAAAACCACTCAGAGAGGTATTCATCTACAGGACTGGGACACTGTAGAACCACTCAGAGAGGTATTCATCTACAGGACTGGGACACTGTAAAACCACTCAGAGAGGTATTCATCTACAGGACTGGGACACTGTAAAACCACTCAGACAGGTATTCATCTACAGGACTGGGTGGGTATTATTAGTCTGTTCTGAGTAGAAATGGATATAAACTGTGATTAAAACACAAAAACAGGGAGTTTAGTGCCCAGATTCTGACACTTATCTCCAAGAAGAGAATTCCCATTTATAGTTATTTTGATACTACACGCAAAGGGGTTCTTCGTTTGTCCCCATAGGAAAACCCTTTTTTGTTTCAGGTAGAACCCTTGGGTGGTGAAAACGGTTCTACTTAGAACCTTTTAGTGGTGAAAGGGTTCCACTTGTAACAAAAAATATATATTTTCAGAGGGCTCTCCTACAAAGATAATTGAAGAACCGTTATGGTTCTAGGTAGCGCCTTCTTTTAGTGTAGTCTGAGCTTAATTTATAGAACATGACTTTTCCTGTTGATTCTTCTGCTCCAAGTCTTTCTCTAGTTCAGAGTTCTTCTGCTTCAAGTCTTCATAAGTGTTCTCTAGCTCAGAGTTCTTCTGCTTCAAGTCTTCAGAAGTTTTCTCTAGTTCAGAGTTCTTCTGTTTTAAGTCTTCAGAAGTTTTCTCTAGCTCAGAGTTCTTCTACTTTAAGTGTTCTCTAGCTCAGAGTTCTTCTGCTTTAAGTCTTCAGAAGTGTTCTCTAGCTCAGAGTTCTTCTGCTTTAAGTCCTTAGAAGTTTTCTTTAATTCAGAGTTCTCCTGCTTCAAGTCTATATCGATGTTTCTGTTCTGTTGCTCTAGCTCATATATCCTCCTCAATAGTTTGTCAGAATTCTCCTCAGCAGAATCTTCTTCCACTTTAATAACTTGCATCTTCATCTTTTTACAGAAGCTCCCCCTTCTCCTCCTCCTCCTCCTCCTCCTCCTCCTCCTCCTCCTCCTCCTCCTCCTCCTCCTCCTCCTCCTCAGTGTCACTTTCCTAAGCATGACACACGCAGTTCACAGTTTAGTTTCTCTAACTGAAATACAAAGAAATGGTTTATCAAATAGGAGTATTTATCAAATTGGGGTATTGTCAATGGCATTCAGGAACGTTAAATAACAGAAAATTACCTCTTGAGTTATCTTTGTCTTTCCAGCGTTGCCATGGTGGCCTTTGTGTCCCCCCGTCTCCAGTGACATCGACCAGGATGTGTGTTTGCATTGCTGGGATGGTGTAGTGTCGCCTGACGTGGCTCTCACAGGAGGAGGCAGTGTAGCTCGAACAGTCTAATGTCTCTTCAAGCCTCTGGGCTGGTTAGATATCAGTCAGACAGTCTAATGTCTCTTCAAGCCTCTGGGCTGGTTAGATATCTGTCAGACAGTCTAATGTCTCTTCAAGCCTCTGAGCTGGTTAGATATCAGTCAGACAGTCTAATGTCTCTTCAAGCCTCTGGGCTGGTTAGATATCAGTCAGACAGTCTAATGTCTCTTCAAGCCTCTGGGCTGGTTAGATATCAGTCAGACAGTCTAATGTCTCTTCAAGTCTCTGGGCTGGTTAGATATCAGTCAGACAGTCTAATGTCTCTTCAAGCCTCTGGGCTGGTTAGATATCAGTCAGACAGTCTAATGTCTCTTCAAGCCTCTGGGCTGGTTAGATATCAGTCAGACAGTCTAATGTCTCTTCAAGCCTCTGGGCTGGTTAGATATCAGTCAGACAGTCTAATGTCTCTTCAAGCCTCTGGGCTGGTTAGATATCAGTCAGACAGTCTAATGTCTCTTCAAGCCTCTGGGCTGGTTAGATATCAGTCAGACAGTCTAATGTCTCTTCAAGTCTCTGGGCTGGTTAGATATCAGTCAGACATTCTAATGTCTCTTCAAGCCTCTGGGCTTGTTAGATATCAGTCAGACAGTCTAATGTCTCTTCAAGTCTCTGGGCTGGTTAGATATCAGTCAGACAGTCTAATGTCTCTTCAAGCCTCTGGGCTGGTTAGATATCAGTCAGACAGTCTAATGTCTCTTCAAGCCTCTGGGCTGGTTAGATATCAGTCAAACAGTCTAATGTCTCTTCAAGCCTCTGGGCTGGTTAGATATCAGTCAGACAGTCTAATGTCTCTTCAAGCCTCTGGGCTGGTTAGATATCAGTCAGACAGTCTAATGTCTCTTCAAGCCTCTGGGCTGGTTAGATATCAGTCAGACAGTCTAATGTCTCTTCAAGCCTCTGGGCTGGTTAGATATCAGTCAAACAGTCTAATGTCTCTTCAAGCCTCTGGGCTGGTTAGATATCAGTCAGACAGTCTAATGTCTCCTCAAGCATCTGGGCTGTTTAGATATCTGTCAGACAGTCTAATGTCTCTTCAAGCCTCTGGGCTGGTTAGATATCAGTCAGACAGTCTAATGTCTCTTCAAGCCTCTGGGCTGGTTAGATATCAGTCAGACAGTCTAATGTCTCTTCAAGCCTATGGGCTGGTTAGATATCAGTCAGACAGTCTAATGTCTCTTCAAGCCTCTGGGCTGGTTAGATATCAGTCAGACAGACTAATGTCTCTTCAATCCTCTGGGCTGGTTAGATATCAGTCAGACAGTCTAATGTCTCTTCAAGCCACTGGGCTGGTTAGATATCAGTCAGACAGTCTAATGTCTCTTCAAGCCTCTGGGCTGGTTAGATATCAGTCAGACAGTCTAATGTCTCTTCAAGCCTCTGGGCTGGTTAGATATCAGTCAGGAGGAGGCAGTGCAGGTCAGACAGTCTGGTCAGTCAGTAACGCAATCTAGTGGAAACAGACATTAAAGATTTATATTATGGCTGTACACTATTGGCTGGTTTCCCATAAAACTGATTAAGCCTTGTCCTATAAAGTAGAAACAATGTTGATTCAACCAGTTCATGTCCTTTGGGAACTGTCAAATCGCAAGAATTTCCATCGGTGTCCGTGTTGCTGAATCCGCTTGTTTTTAGTGAGTGCATACATTTGTCATACTCCGCTTGTAGGCTACTTGACTGTTTGTTTGTTTACCTATCATGTGGCAAAGTCACTACCGACCATATCAACGGCGATGGTTGGCTATAGCTACAGTATATATATTTGGGAGCAGGATAACGTTCAGTGGTTGGCTATAGCTACAGTATATATATTTGGGAGCAGGATAACGTTCAGTGGTTGGCTATAGCCACAGTATATATATATATATATATAAATATATATTTGGGAGCAGGATAACGTTCAGTGTTGGCTATAGCTACAGTATATATATTTGGGAGCTGGATAATGTTCAGTGGTTGGCTATCGCCACAGTATATATATTTGGGAGCAGGATAACGTTCAGTGGTTGGCTGTAGCTACTGTATATATATATTTGGGAGCAGGATAACGTCCAGTGGTTGGCTATAGCTACAGTATATATATTTGAGAGCAGGATATCGTTCAGTGGTTGGCTATAGCTACAGTATATATATATGGGAGCAGGATAATGTTCAGGGATTGGTTAAAGCTACAGTATATATATTTGGGAGCAGGATAACGTCCAGTGGTTGGCTATAGCTACAGTATATATATTTGGGAGCAGGATAACGTCCAGTGGTTGGCTATAGCTACAGTATAAATATTTGGGAGCAGGATAACGTTCAGTGGTTTGCTATAGCTACAGTATATATATTTGGGAGCAGGATAACGTTCAGTGGTTGGCTGTAGCTACAGTATATATATATATATATATATATATATATATATATTTGGGAGCAGGATAACGTTCAGTGGTTGGCTATAGCTACAGTATATATATATATATTTGGGAGCAGGATAACGTTCAGTGGTTGGCTGTAGCTAAAGTATATATATATATTTGGGAGCAGGATAACGTCCAGTGGTTGGCTATAGCTACAGTATATATATTTTGGGGCAGGATAACGTTCAGTGGTTGGCTGTAGCTACAGTATATATATATATTTGGGAGCAGGATAACGTCCAGTGGTTGGCTATAGCTACAGTATATATATTTTGGGCTAGGATAACGTTCAGTGGTTGGCTGTAGCTACAGTATATATATATTTGGGAGCAGGATAACAGTCAATGGTTGGCTATAGCTACAGTATATATATATATTTGGGAGCAGGATAACGTCCAGTGGTTGGCTATAGCTACAGTATAAATATTTGGGAGCAGGATAACAGTCAATGGTTGGCTATAGCTACAGTATATATATATATTTGGGAGCAGGATAACGTCCAGTGGTTGGCTATAGCTACAGTATATATATTTGAGAGCAGGATATCGTTCAGTGGTTGGCTATAGCTACAGTATATATATATGGGAGCAGGATAATGTTCAGGGATTGGTTAAAGCTACAGTATATATATTTGGGAGCAGGATAACGTCCAGTGGTTGGCTATAGCTACAGTATATATATTTGGGAGCAGGATAACGTCCAGTGGTTGGCTATAGCTACAGTATAAATATTTGGGATCAGGATAACGTTCAGTGGTTTGCTATAGCTACAGTATATATATTTGGGAGCAGGATAACGTTCAGTGGTTGGCTGTAGCTACAGTATATATATATATATATATATATATATATATATATATATTTGGGAGCAGGATAACGTTCAGTGGTTGGCTATAGCTACAGTATATATATATATATTTGGGAGCAGGATAACGTTCAGTGGTTGGCTGTAGCTAAAGTATATATATATATTTGGGAGCAGGATAACGTCCAGTGGTTGGCTATAGCTACAGTATATATATTTTGGGGCAGGATAACGTTCAGTGGTTGGCTGTAGCTACAGTATATATATATATTTGGGAGCAGGATAACGTCCAGTGGTTGGCTATAGCTACAGTATATATATTTTGGGCTAGGATAACGTTCAGTGGTTGGCTGTAGCTACAGTATATATATATTTGGGAGCAGGATAACAGTCAATGGTTGGCTATAGCTACAGTATATATATATATTTGGGAGCAGGATAACGTCCAGTGGTTGGCTATAGCTACAGTATAAATATTTGGGAGCAGGATAACAGTCAATGGTTGGCTATAGCTACAGTATATATATATATTTGGGAGCAGGATAACGTCCAGTGGTTGGCTATAGCTACAGTATATATATTTTGGGGCAGGATAACGTTCAGTGGTTGGCTGTAGCTACAGTATATATATATATTTGGGAGCAGGATAACGTCCAGTGGTTGGCTATAGCTACAGTATATATATTTTGGGCTAGGATAACGTTCAGTGGTTGGCTGTAGCTACAGTATATATATATTTGGGAGCAGGATAACAGTCAATGGTTGGCTATAGCTACAGTATATATATATATTTGGGAGCAGGATAACGTCCAGTGGTTGGCTATAGCTACAGTATAAATATTTGGGAGCAGGATAACAGTCAATGGTTGGCTATAGCTACAGTATATATATATATTTGGGAGCAGGATAACGTCCAGTGGTTGGCTATAGCTACAGTATAAATATTTGGGAGCAGGATAACGTTCAGTGGTTTGCTTTAGCTACAGTATATATATATGGGATCAGGATAACGTTCAGTAGGTAAGCAGCTTGGTTTGAAGAAATCAACTGTGGGAGCAATTATTAGGAAATGGAAGACATACAAGACCACTGATAATCTCCCTCGATCTGGGGCTCCACGCAAGATCTCACCCCGTGGGGTCAAAATGATCACAAGAACGGTGAGCAAAAATCCCAGAACCACACGGGGGGACCTAGTGAATGACCTGCAGAGAGCTGGGACCAAAGTAACAAAGCCTACCATCAGTAACACACTACGCCGCCAGGGACTCAAATCCTGCAGTGCTAGACGTGTCCCCCTGCTTAAGCCAGTACATGTCCAGGCCCGTCTTAAGTTTGCTAGAGTGCATCCAGAAGAGGATTGGAGAATGTCATATGGTCAGATGAAACCAAAATATAACTTTTTGGTAAAAACTCAACTCGTCGTGTTTGGAGGACAAAGAATGCTGAGTTGCATCCAAAGAACACCATACCTACTGTGAAGCATGGGAGTGAAAACATCATACTTTGGGGCTGTTTTTCTGCAAAGGGACCAGGACGACTGATCCGTGTAAAGGAAAGAATGAATGGGGCCATGTATCGTGAGATTTTGAGTGAAAACCTCCTTCCATCAGCAAGGGCATTGAAGATGAAACGTGGCTGGGTCTTTCAGCATGACAATGATCCCAAACACACCGCCCGGGCAACGAAGGAATGGCTTCGTAAGAAGCATTTCAAGGTCCTGGAGTCTCCAGATCTCAACCCCATAGAAAATCTTTGGAGGGAGTTGAAAGTCTGTGTTGCCCAGCGACAGCCCCAAAACATCACTGCTCTAGAGGAGATCTGCATGGAGGAATGGGCCAAAATACCAGCAACAGTGTGTGAAAACCTTGTGAAGACTTACAGAAAACGTTTGACCTGTGTCATTGCCAACAAAGGGTATATAACAAAGTATTGAGAAACTTTTGTTATTGACCAAATACTTATTTTCCATCATAATTTGCAAATAAATTCATTAAAAATCCTACAATGTGATTTTCTGGATTTTTTTTCCACATTTTGTCTGTCATAGTTGACGTGTACCTATGATGAAAATTACAGGCCTCTCTCATCTTTTTAAGTGGGAGAACTTGCACAGTTGGTGGCTGACTAAATACTTTTTTTCCCCACTGTATATATATATATATTTGGGAGCAGGATAACATCCAGTGGTTGGCTGTAGCTACAGTATATATATTTGGGAGCAGGATAACGTCCAGTGGTTGGCTATAGCTACAGTATATATATTTGGGGGCAGGATAACGTTTAGTGGTTGGCTATAGCTACAGTATATATATTTGGGAGCAGGATAATGTTCAGTGGTTGGCTATAGCTACAGTATATATATATTTGGGAGCAGGAAAACGTTCAGTGGTTGTCTATAGCTACAGTATATACATTTGGGAGCAGGATAACGTTCAGTGGTTGGCTATAGCTACAGTATATATATTTGGGGGCAGGATAACGTTCAGTGGTTGGCTATAGCTACAGTATATATATTTGGGAGCAGGATAACGTTCAGTGGTTGGCTATAGCTACAGTATATATATTTGGGAGCAGGATAACGTCCAGTGGTTGGCTGTAGCTACAGTATATATATTTGGGAGCAGGATATCGTTCAGTGGTTGGCTATATCTACAGTATATATATTTGGGAGCAGGATAACGTCCAGTGGTTGGCTATAGCTACAGTATATATATTTGGGAGCAGGATAACGTCCAGTGGTTGGCTGTAGCTACAGTATATATATATTTGGGAGCAGGATAACGTCCAGTGGTTGGCTATAGTTACAGTATATATATTTAGGGGCAGGATAACGTCCAGTGGTTGGCTGTAGCTACAGTATATATATTGGGAGCAGGATAACATCCAGTGGTTGGCTATAGCTACAGTATATATATTTGGGAGCAGGATAACGTCCAGTGGTTGGCTATAGCTACAGTATATATATTTGGGAGCAGGATAACGTCCAGTGGTTGGCTGTAGCTACAGTATATATATATTTGGGAGCAGGATAACGTCCAGTGGTTGGCTATAGTTACAGTATATATATTTAGGGGCAGGATAACGTCCAGTGGTTGGCTGTAGCTACAGTATATATATTGGGAGCAGGATAACATCCAGTGGTTGGCTATAGCTACAGTATATATATTTGGGAGCAGGATAACGTCCAGTGGTTGGCTATAGCTACAGTATATATATTTGGGAGCAGGATAACGTCCAGTGGTTGGCTGTAGCTACAGTATATATCTATATATATATTTGGGAGCAGGGTAACGTCCAGTGGTTGGCTGTAGCTACAGTATATATATTTGGGAGCAGGATAACGTCCAGTGGTTGGCTGTAGATACAGTATATATATTAACGTCCAGTGGGACATTTCCCTTTTCCCTTAATATTGGATATGTTTTCAGCTCCTGTGAAAAGTTTGGATGTGCGTAAAACCCTCTATAGTCTACGTTGTCTTACATGCTGACTAGACTGGGTGAATTTGAATTTGTCCATCCACACCATACTTCTTCTCCTTCTTCTTCTATGCCTATCTTTCTCTGTCTGTCTCCCTGTCTGTCTCCCTGTCTGTCTCCCTGTCTGTCTCCCTGCCTGCCTGCCTGCCTGCCTGCCTGCCTGCCTGCCTGCCTGCCTGCCTGCCTGCCTGCCTGCCTGCCTGCCTGCCTGCCTGCCTGCCTGCCTGCCTGCCTGCCTGCCTGCCTGCCTGCCTGCCTGCCTGCCTGCCTGCCTGCCTCTCTCTCTCTCTCTGTCTGTCTCTCTCTCTCTCTCTCTCTCTCTCTCTCTCTCTCTCTCTCTCTCTCTCTCTCTCTCTCTCTCTCTCTCTCTCTCTCTCTCTCTCTCTCTGCCTGCCTGTCTGCCTGTCTGCCTGTCTGCCTGTCTGCCTGTCTGCCTGCCTGTCTGTCTGTCTGTCTGTCTCTGCCTGTCTGCCTGTCTGTCTGTCTGCCATTTGGGACACGGAAAGACATGAGACTAGGTTGCCTTTTTTGGAAGAGTTCTGATCTAAACGTAAATCTGAGACCTGGGTCATTTTTAGTGGTGAGAAACGTTAAGAAACAGAGATAATAATATAATACTAATATACCATTTAGCAGACGCTTTTATCCAAAGCGACTTACAGTCATGTGTGCATACATTTTTACATATGGGTGGTCCCGGGGACCGAACCCACTACCCTGGCATTACAAGCGCCGCGCTCTGCCAATTGAGCTACCTGAATTACCTGAATTAGAAGATATATTTTAATTTCCAGTTGGAAAGCCCTTGTTCTAAAGTACACTAGTCTCCACACTAACATCTCCAGTGACTCCTCCCTCCTGTTCCTAGTCTCCACACTAGCATCTCCAGTGACTCCTCCCTCCTGTTCCTAGTCTCCACACTAGCATCTCCAGTGACTCCTCCCTCCTGTTCCTAGTCTCCACACTAGCATCTCCAGTGACTCCTCCCTCCTGTTCCTAGTTTCCACACTACAATCTCCATTGACTCCTCCCTCCTGTTCCTAGTCTCCACGCTAGCATCTCCAGTGACTCCTCCCTCCTGTTCCTAGTCTCCACACTAGCATCTCCAGTGACTCCTCCCTCCTGTACCTAGTCTCCACACTAGCATCTCCAGTGACTCCTCCCTCTTGTTCCTAGTCTCCACACTACCATCTCCAGTGACTCCTCCCTCCTGTTCTCAACACTTATTAATATGCTCTGACATCAGCTGTATTATACATCAGCTGTATTAGTCATCAGCTGTATTAGTCATCAGCTGTATTAGTCATCAGCTGTATTAGTCATCAGCATTATTAGTCATCAGCTGTATTAGTCATCAGCTGTATTATACATCAGCTGTATTAGTCATCAGCTCGGGCGGCAGGTAGTTTAGTGGTTAAGAGCGTTGTGCCAGTAACCGAAAGGTCGCTGGTTCTAATCCCCGAGCCGACTAGGTGAAAAATCTGTCGATGTGCCCTTGAGCAAGGCACTTAACCCTAATTGCTCCTGTTAGTCGCTCTGGATAAGAGCGTCTGCTAAATGACCATTTATTTATTTATTTATTTATATATCAGCTGTATTAGTCATCAGCTGTATTAGTCATCAGCTGTATTAGTCATCAGCTGTATTAGTCATCGGCTGTATTATACATCAGCTGTATTAGTCATCAGCTGTATTAGTCATCAGCTGTATTATACATCAGCTGTATTAGTCATCAGCTGTATTAGTCATCAGCTGTATTATACATCAGCTGTATTATAGATCAGCTGTATTAGTCATCAGCTGTATTAGTCATCAGCTGTATTATACATCAGCTGTATTAGTCATCAGCTGTATTAGTCATCAGCTGTATTAGTCATCAGCTGTATTATACATCAGCTGTATTAGTCATCAGCTGTATTATACATCAGCTGTTTTAGTCATCAGCTGTATTAGTCATCAGCTGTATTAGTCATCAGCTGTATTAGTCATCGGCTGTATTATACATCAGCTGTATTAGTCATCAGCTGTATTAGTCATCAGCTGTATTATACATCAGCTGTATTAGTCATCAGCTGTATTAGTCATCAGCTGTATTAAACATCAGCTGTATTATACATCAGCTGTATTAGTCATCAGCTGTATTAGTCATCAGCTGTATTATACATCAGCTGTATTATACATCAGCTGTATTAGTCATCAGCTGTATTATACATCAGCTGTATTAGTCATCAGCTGTATTAGTCATCAGCTGTATTATACATCAGCTGTATTAGTCATCAGCCTTATTAGTCATCAGCTGTATTCGTCATCAGCTGTATTATACATCAGCTGTATTAGTCATCAGCTGTATTAGTCATCAGCTGTATTATACATCAGCTGTATTAGTCATCAGATGTATTAGTCATCAGCTGTATTATACATCAGCTGTATTAGTCAACAGCTGTATTATACATCAGCTGTATTATACATCAGCTGTATTAGTCACCAGCTGTATTATACATCAGCTGTATTAGTCATCAGCTATATTATGCATCAGCTGTATTATTCATCAGCTGTAATAGTCATCAGCTGTATTAGTCATCAGCTGTATTAGTCATCAGCTGTATTAGACATCAGCTGTATTAGTCATCAGCTGTATTATACATCAGCTGTATTAGTCATCAGCTGTGTTAGTCATCAGCTGAATTAGTCATCGGCTGTATTATACATCAGCTGTAATATACATCAGCTGTATTAGTCATCAGCTGTATTAGTCATCAGCTGTATTTTACATCAGCTGTATTATACATCAGCTGTATTATACATCAGCTGTATTAGTCATCAGCTGTATTAGTCAACAGCTGTATTAGTCATCGGCTGTAATATACATCAGCTGTATTATACATCAGCTGTATTAGTTATCAGCTGTATTATACATCAGCTGTATTAGTCATCAGCTGTATTAGTCATCAGCTGTATTATACATCAGATGTATTAGTCATCAGCTGTATTAGTCATCAGCTGTATTAGTCATCAGCTGTATTAGTCATCGGCTGTGTTATACATCAGCTGTATTATACATCAGCTGTATTATACATCAGCTGTATTAGTCACCAGCTGTATTAGTCATCAGCTGTATTATTAATCAGCTGTAATAGTCATCAGCTGTATTAGTCATCAGCTGTATTAGTCATCAGCTGTATTATACATCAGCTGTATTAGTCATCAGCTGTATTTTACATCAGCTGTATTATACATCAGCTGTATTAGTCATCAGCTGTATTATACACCAGCTGTATTAGTCTTCAGCTGTATTATACATCAGCTGTATTATACATCAGCTGTATTAGTCATCAGCTGTATTATACATCAGCTGTATTAGTCATCAGCTGTATTATACATCAGCTGTATTATTCATCAGCTGTATTAGTCATCAGCTGTATTATACATCAGCTGTATTAGTCATCAGCTGTATTATACATCAGCTGTATTATTCATCAGCTGTATTATTCATCAGCTGTATTATACATCAGCTGTATTATACATCAGCTGTAATAGTCACCATCTGTATTATACATCAGCTGTATTAGTCATCAGCTGTATTATACATCAGCTGTATTAGTCATCAGCTGTATTAGTCATCAGCTGTATTAGTCATCAGCTGTATTAGACATCAGCTGTATTAGTCATCAGCTGTATTATACATCAGCTGTATTATACATCAGCTGTATTAGTCACCAGCTGTATTAGTCATCAGCTGTATTAGTCATCGGCTGTATTATACATCAGCTGTATTATACATCAGCTGTATTAGTCATCAGCTGTATTAGTCATCAGCTGTATTATACATCAGCTGTATTAGTCATCAGCTGTATTAGTCATCAGCTGTATTAGACATCAGCTGTATTAGTCATCAGCTGTATTATACATCAGCTGTATTAGTCACCAGCTGTATTAGTCATCAGCTGTATTAGTCATCGGCTGTATTATACATCAGCTGTATTATACATCAGCTGTATTAGTCATCAGCTGTATTAGTCATCAGCTGTATTATACATCAGCTGTATTAGTCATCAGCTGTATTATACATCAGCTGTATTATTCATCAGCTGTATTAGTCATCAGCTGTATTATACATCAGCTGTATTATTCATCAGCTGTATTAGTCATCAGCTGTATTAGTCATCAGCTGTATTAGTCATCGGCTGTATTATTCATCAGCTGTATTAGTCATCAGCTGTATTAGTCATCAGCTTTATTAGTCATCAGCTGTATTAGACATCAGCTGTATTAGTCATCAGCTGTGTTATACATCAGCTGTATTAGTCATCAGCTGTATTAGTCATCAGCTGTATTAGTCATCAGCTGTATTATACATCAGCTGTATTATACATCAGCTGTATTAGTCATCAGCTGTATTATACATCAGCTGTATTATACATCAGCTGTATTAGTCATCAGCTGTATTAGTCATCAGCTGTATTAGACATCAGCTGTATTATACATCAGCTGTATTAGTCATCAGCTGTATTAGTCATCAGCTGTATTAGTCATCAGCTGTATTAGTCATCAGCTGTGTTAGACATCAGCTGTATTATACATCAGCTGTATTAGTCATCAGCTGTATTAGTCATCAGCTGTATTAGTCATCAGCTGTATTATACATCAGCTGTATTAGTAATCAGCTCTGTTGCTAATCAGCTGTATTAGTCATCAGCTGTATTAGACATCAGCTGTATTATACATCAGCTGTGTTATACATCAGCTGTATTAGTCATCAGCTGTATTAGTCATCAGCTGTATTAGTCATCAGCTGTATTAGTCATCAGCTGTATTATACATCAGCTGTATTATACATCAGCTGTATTAGTCATCAGCTGTATTATACATCAGCTGTATTATACATCAGCTGTATTAGTCATCAGCTGTATTAGTCATCAGCTGTATTAGACATCAGCTGTATTATACATCAGCTGTATTAGTCATCAGCTGTATTAGTCATCAGCTGTATTAGTCATCAGCTGTATTAGTCATCAGCTGTATTAGTCATCAGCTGTATTATACATCAGCTGTATTTTACATCAGCTGTATTAGTCATCAGCTGTATTAGTCATCAGCTGTGTTAGACATCAGCTGTATTATACATCAGCTGTATTAGTCATCAGCTGTATTAGTCATCAGCTGTATTAGTCATCAGCTGTATTATACATCAGCTGTATTTGTCATCAGCTGTATTAGACATCAGCTGTATTATACATCAGCTGTGCAGCCTCACAGCTGATGTCAGAGAATATGAACAAGACTTTAGCTTTCCTCTTTGCTAACAGCAGGAATGTTTGTGTGTGTGTGTGTGTGTGTGTGTGCGTGTGGGTGGGTGTGTGAAACGTGACATTGTCGTTGTCTCTGGGCATTAGGCCAAACACGGCTGTGAATCATCAATCACTCCAACAATGTACACAACCACACACTAACACATGAGGCAGAGTAGACAGGGTGTGTGTGTGTGTCTCTGTTGTGTGTCTGTCTCTGTGTGTGTATGTGAGTGTGTCCGTGTGCGTGTTGCTTTGTGTGTGTATCACATACTGTGGATGCATTTGCACGACTGCATTCAACAGCATTAGATCGTCAACAGGCAGTTGGTTTAGATACGTTTCAAATTCTCCACGTGGCTCAAACTATGCTATATATACACAAGTATGTGGACACCTCTTCAAATGAGTGGATTCTGCTATTTCAGCCACACCCGCTGCTGACAGGTGTATAAAATTGAGCACACAGCCATGCAATCTCCATAGACAAACATTTGCAGTAGAATGGCCTTACTGAAGTGCTCGGTGACTTTCAATGTGCCACCGTCACAGGATGCCACCTTTCCAGTCAGTTCATCAAATTTCTGCCCTGCTAGAGCTGCCCCGGTCAACTGTAAGTGCTGTTATTGTGAAATGGAAACGTCTAGGAGCAACAACGGCTCAGCCGCAAAGTTGTAGGCCACACAAGCTCACAGAACGGGACCGCCGAGTGCTGAAGAGCAACACTCACTACAGAGGTCCAAACTGCCTCTGGAAGCAACGTCAGCACAATAAATGTTCGTCGGGAGCTTCATGAAATGGGTTTCCATGGCCGAGCAGACGCACACAAGCCTAAGATCACCATGCGCAATGCCAAGCATTGGCTGGAGTTTTTTATTCATTTTTATTTAACCTTTATTTAACTAGGCAAGTCAGTTAAGAACAAATTCTTATTTACAATGACAGCCTACACCGGCCAAACCCGGACAACGCTGGGCCAATTGTGCGCCGCCCTATGGGACTCCCAATCACGGCCGGTTGTGATACAGCCTGGAATCAAACCAGGGGGTCTGTAGTGACGCCTCAAGCACTGAGATGCAGTGCCTTAGACCGCTGCGCCACTCGGGAGTGGTGTAAAGTTTGCCGCCATTAGACTCTGGTGCAGTGGAAACGCGTCCTATGGAGTGATGAATCACGCTTCACCATCTGGCAGTCCAATGGACGAATCTGGGTTTGGCAGATGCCAGGACGCATAGTGCCAACTGTAAAGTTTGGTGGAGGAGGAAAAATGATCTGGGGCTGTTTTTCATGGTTCGGGCCCTTTAGCTCCAGCGAAGGGAAATCTTAACGCTACAGCATACAATGACATTCTAGACGATTCTGTGCTTCCAACTTTGTGGCAACAGTTTGGGGAAGGCCCTTTCCTGTTTCAGCATGACAATACCGCAGTTCACAAAGCGAGGTCCATACAGAAATGGTTTGTCGAGATCGGTGTGGAAGAACTTGACTGGCCTGCACAGAGCCCTGACCTCAACCCCATTGAACAATTTAAGGATGAATTGGAATGCTGACTGCGAGCCAGGCCTAATCGCTCAACATCAGTGCCCGACCTCACTAATGCTCTTGTGGCTGAATGGAAGCAAGTCCCCACAGCAATGTTCCAACATCTAGTGGAAAGCCTTCCCAGAAGAGTGGATGCTGTTATAGCAGCAAAGGGGGGACCAACTCCATATGAATGCCCATGATTTTTGTAATGAGAGGTTCGACGAGCAGGTGTCCACATACACAGTGTTGGTTAAGAAGTGAATGACTGGTACACAGTGTTGGTTAAGAAGTGAATGACTGGTACACAGTGTTGGATAAGAAGTGAATGACTGGTACACAGTGTTGGATAAGAAGTGAATGAATGGTACACAGTGTTGGATAAGAAGTGAATGAATGGTACACAGTGTTGGTTAAGAGGTGAATGAATGGTACACAGTGTTGGATAAGAAGTGAATGACTGGTACACAGTGTTGGTTAAGAAGTGAATGACTGGTACACAGTGTTGGTTAAGAAGTGAATGACTGGTACACAGTGTTGGATAAGAGGTGAATGGCTGGTACACAGTGTTGGTTAAGAGGTGAATGACTGGTACACAGTGTTGGATAAGAGGTGAATGGCTGGTACACACTGTTGGTTAAGAGGTGAATGACGCGTTACGTGATTGGAGTCACGTTAGTTAGAATGTTTTGGAGTTGACCCTTAGTGTGGGTGGAGAGCCTGGAATTCATTTTGGACACTATAGTGAGAGCTCTATAGTGTGTGTGTACCGGTGTCACTGTGTGTGTTCACGTACGTGTGTGTCTAAATTATTGACACACCTAGTTATAGCTTCAATTCATTGGTTAAATATTCAGTTCTTACATCTCCTCTCACCTCTGGGGATTACCGAAGAGGAGGAAGAGGAGGAGGAGGTGGAGGAGGAGGAGGAGGAGGATGAAGAAGAAGAGGAGGAAGAGGAGGAGGAGGAAGAGGAGGAGGAATAAGAAATGGAGGAAGAGGAGGAGGAGGAAGAGGAGGAGGAGGAGGAAGAAGAGGAAGAGGAAGAGGAGGAGGAGGAGGAGGAGGAGGAGGAGGAGGAGGAAGAAGAAGAGGAGGAGGAGGAGGAAGAAGAGGAAGAGGAGGAGGAGGAGGACGAGGAGGAAGATGAGGCAGAAGTGGAGGAGGAGGAGGAGGAGGAGGAGGAGGAAGAAGAAGTGGAGGAGGAGGAGGAGGAGGAAGAAGATGAAGAGGAAGAGGAAGAGGAGGAGGAGGTAGAAGTGGAGGAGAAGGAGGAGGATGAGGAAGAAGTGGAGGAGAAAGAAGAGGAGGAGGAGGAAGAAGATGAAGAGGAGGAAGAGAGGAGGAGGAAGAGAGGAGGAGGAGGAAGAAGAGGAGGAAGAGTGATAAAGATGTTTTAGTAAACTATTGAATAACCAAAGTTAGATCACAGACGTGACAAATATATAGTGAGGATTCTCTGTTGCTAGGCAAGAACTTGAATGGTTCCTTTCACTGGGCTTGTGTATGTGTGAAGTGGGGATCTGACCTCGGGTCGAATTGCTCGCTCCTCCCTAATCCATGGCTGTCCTACCTTATCAGAGACTGAAACCAGACTGTTGCCTAATGCATCTCTCCTCAAACAAAGAGCGGCGCCAGAGTTGAACAGAGTTTAGACTAGTCATGAGTAATTACAACATGACGGGAGGGAAGAAGAGGAGTGGGTTTGTGTACGTCTGAGAGATTGAGTGTGGACCTGTCATGTCCAACAATCAATCTTCAGGTCAAGCCCGGGTGAGCCGGGAAGTGAACAGAGTTTAAAACTGAACATGATTGTTTTTGCATGACAAGGGTGTGATTGATTGTAATAATATTACTACTCTGCAGACCAAACTGTGTGTGTTGGTTTAATCTGTGAGTGTTTAAACTGATTTTACAGAGATAACAGTCTAATAGAGAGATCCAGACCCCAGAAGACCTTAGGAGATAACAGAGTCTAATAGAGAGGTCCTGACCTCAGAAGACCTTACAGAGATAACAGAGTCTAATAGAGAGGTCCTGACCCCAGAAGACCTTACAGAGATAACAGAGTCTAATAGAGAGGTCCTGACCTCAGAAGACCTTACAGAGATAACAGAGTCTAATAGAGAGGTCCTGACCCCAGAAGACCTTACAGAGATAACAACAGAGTCTAATAGAGAGGTCCTGACCCCAGAAGACCTTACAGAGATAACAACAGAGTCTAATAGAGAGGTCCTGACCCCAGAAGACCTTACAGAGATAACAACAGAGTCTAATAGAGAGGTCCTGACCCCAGAAGACCTTACAGAGATAACAACAGAGTCTAATAGAGAGGTCCTGACCCCAGAAGACCTTACAGAGATAACAACAGAGTCTAATAGAGAGGTCCTGACCCCAGAAGACCTTACAGAGATAACAACAGAGTCTAATAGAGAGGTCCTGACCCCAGAAGACCTTACAGAGATAACAACAGAGTCTAATAGAGAGGTCCTGACCCCAGAAGACGGGGCGGCAGGTAGCTTAGTGGTTAAGAGCATTGTGCCAGTAACCGAAAGGTCGCTGGTTCTAATCCCCGAGCCAACTAGGTGAAAAATCTGTCGATGTGCCCTTGAGCAAGGCACTCAACCCTAATTGCTCCTGTAAGTCGCTCTGGATAAGAGCGTCTGCTAAATAATGTAAATGTAAAGACCTTACAGAGATAACATCAGAGTCTAATAGAGAGGTCCTGACCTCAGAAGACCTTACAGAGATAACAACATAGTCTAATTGAACCGGGTGGTGAAGGAGAGAGAGATTGAGAGAGATTGATTGAGGAGAGAGACCGATATGATAGATACGAGGAGGTGGAGCGAGGGAGGAGATAGAGAAGAGGAGAGAGGGAAGGACAGAGAGAGAAAGGGAAATAAAGTGCTTGTTTAAAGTGAAGAGTCAACAGAACAAGCACCACCTCTCTCCCTTTGTCAGAGCCGGTTAGCCATTGTAAAATGACATACCCAAATCTAACTGGATCTAGCATGGATGTGCATATTCTTGATACCATTTGAAAGGAAACACTTTGAAGTTTGTGGAAATGTGAAATTAATGTAGGAGAATATAACACATTAGATCTGGTAAAAGATAATGCAAACAAAAAAACATGCGTTTTTTCTTTGTTCCATCATCTTTGCAATTTAAGAGATTTAGGCGCAATTTAGATTTTGGCCACTAGATGGGAGCAGTGTGTGCGCAAAGTTTCAGATTGATACAGTGAAGCATTGCTATACTGGACTATTTTGTAGCAAGTCTGCCCAAATGTGCCGAATTGGTCAATTGATACATTTTCAAGTACATAACTATAGAGAACATACAAAATGATATGGTAATACAAAATGTAAGTTTACACACTCCCAGGAATGTCATACATGATGGATCATTAGCTTATACACTAACTTTCACACATCTAGATGGCCGGGCGTGGTGGGTGTGGAGACAGAGACAGCAGGGGTTCAAACTGTAGAACCCAGTTCCTACATTTGAATATATAAATTGATTTTATCAAACAAAACTATGCTACATTTTATCTCTGGGACCCTTAGGATGACAAATCAAAGCAATATTACTGAATGTAAGGACATTATTTACCTTCAGAGGTGAATGTATCAAACCAGTTGCTGTGATACGTTTTTTGTTGTTGTGCACTCTCCTCAAACAATACCATGGTATTTTTTCACTGTTATAGCTACTCTAAATTGGACAGTGCAGTTAGATTAACAAGACATTAAGCTTTCTGCCCATATAAGACATGTCTATGTCCTGGAAAGTTAGCTGTTGCTTACAACAGTCATGCTAATCACATTAGCGCACGTTAGCTCAACCGTCCCGTATACCGAACACCGATCCCGTAGAGGTTAACGATTTACACTTACCTGATTTGATATATTCCTTTGTTATTAGTATTCCTTATTTTATGGCTCCCCTTGCCCATGTATGGCACTGTGTTTAGTTTGTAGTTTAGAATAAAGTTGGGTCTTCGGTAGGAGGAGTCCTTGGGCCTTCGGTAGGAGGAGTCCTTGGGCCGGTAGGAGGAGTCCTTGGGCCTTTGGTAGGAGGAGTCCTTGGGCCTTCGGTAGGAGGAGTCCTTGGGCCTTCGGTAGGAGGAGTCCTTGGGCCTTCGGTAGGAGGAGTCCTTGGGCCTTCGGTGGGAGGAGTCCTTGGGCCTTCGGTAGGAGGAGTCCTTGGGCCTTCGGTGGGAGGAGTCCTTGGGCCTTCGGTAGGAGGAGTCCTTGGGCCTTCGGTAGGAGGAGTCCTTGGGCCTTCGGTAGGAGGAGTCCTTGGGCCTTCGGTAGGAGGAGTCCTTGGGCCTTCGGTGGGAGGAGTCCTAGCCAGACCAGGAAGCGGTATAGTCTTTTGACCATACACAGAGCAGACCATAGTATGTCTTTTCATTTCCAGTTAATGCTTTAAGTTGATGGGATAATTATTTTAGTTGGATCTAAAGGAAAATAAATAATGTTTTGTTGCACCATACAGTGAGGGAAAAAGGTATTTGATCCCCTGCTGATTTTGTACGTTTGCCCACTGACAAAGACATTATCAGTCTATAATTTTAATGGAAGGTTTATTTGAGGAGAGGTAACAACGTGATGGACCATGTGTAGGCAAACATCCATGATGCGTACAAAGCCATCCCCCGCCCCCACTTCGTCCAATCAGATCACGTCTCTCTGTTCCGACTCCCCGCCTACAAGAAGCAACTCAAGAGGGAGCCTCCAACACAGAGAATAGTGAGGCGCTGGACAGAGGAGGCAGACTCAATGCCGCAGGGCTGTTTTCAGAATACTGATTGCAATATGTTTAAAGACTCATCCACCCAGGACTCATCCATCGACATTGAGCAATATACATCAACAGTCACAGGCTTCATTAGGAAATGTGTTGATGTTGTACCCCACAATAACAATCCGGACAAACCCCAACCAAAAACCCTGGATGAACGGAAACATCCGTACCATGCTGAGAGCCCGTACTGCAGCAGTCACTGATGGGTACAAGGCCAGCAGGTATGAGGTGTACCATGCTGAGAGCCCGTACTGCAGCAGTCACTGATGGGTACAAGGCCAGCAGGTATGAGGTGTACCATGCTGAGAGCCCGTACTGCAGCAGTCACTGATGTGTACAAGGCCAGCAGGTATGAGGTCCGCAAACCCATTAGGGATGCAAAAAGACTATAGAAACTCAAACTTGAATTGATGTTTGACAACTCAGAATCGCAACGCATGTGGCAAGGACTACAGGCTATCACAGACTACAAAGACAAATCCAGCTGTGTGGTGCCCACCGAAGCCTCCCTCCCAGACGAGCTTAACACATTCTATGCTCGATTCGAGGCAGACGATACCGAGCCATTCAGGAAGGCTCTCGCTGCTCCGGACGACCAGGTGCTTTCGCTCTTCAAGGCTGATGTTTAAAGTTTAATGTTTATTAGGATCCCAATTAACTATTGCACAATGCAGAAACAACTCTTCCTGGGATCCACATAAAACTTAAAAATAAACGACGGAACATTTATAGACAAGAACAACATAAGATATTACATTAAATATAAGAGTTAAATTGGAAAGACATCAAGAAATGACAAAACACTATTTATACACTATTCATATATACATATTAATATTATTGTCTACAGTACAGTTAAATTAGATATTTAGAAAGAGGTGCTGCGAGGTAACGTTGAGGAAAACTGTGAAAACTCACAAAACCGTCGACCCAGAGGGCGTCCCTGGCCGCATCCTCAGAATGTGCGCTGACCAGCTGGCGGGTGTCTTCTCGGACATCTTCAACCTGTCCCTGTCCCGGGCTGTAGTCCCCACTTGCTTCAAGGAGACCACCGTTGACCCAGTGTCCAAGAAAACCAAGGTGACATGCACAAATGACTATCGCCCAGTCGCACTCCCCCATGATACAAGACAGTATTCGAGATGACGTGGAAACCTGCCACCAGGGGGCAACAGTGAGCGCTGTTACCTTCAAGTAGGTTTGGGTTTTGCTAGGGCGTTGTGGAGGAGGATGGTGGATGGGAGTAAGCACCTGCCTCTCGTTACAAGCATCTGCCTCTGGTTCCAAAGTTTTGCATGTTTGAATCCAGCGATAGAAAGTTGTTTTCGATATTTCTGTTTTTAAACCCTACCCCAAACCTTAACCGTTACCTTAACCGTCCGGAGTTAATGCCTAACCTTAAGAATTCTTAGTTAATGCCTGAACTTAACCTTAAACACGTTGAGAAACATGGGATGGACGTCTAATTCTGACGTGAGACTGTGAGAACTTGTTGTACACTCACCCCTGTCATCATGGCTGTAGTCAAGGAGACCACCATCGTCCCAGTGCCAAGGAAAACCAAGGTGACATACCCAAATGACTATCGCCCCGTTGCACTCACCCCTGTCATCATGAAGTGCCCTCGAGCGGCTGGTCACGGCCCACATCAAGGCCAGCATTCCAGGCACACTGGACCCACTCCAATTTACCTTCCTCTCCAACAGATCCATGGAAGCTGCCGTTTACATCGCAGTTCACAGAGCCCTAACACATCTGGACAAGAGGAACACCTATGCGAGAATGCTGTTCATTGACTACAGTTCAGCATTCAACACGATTGTTCCCTCCAAGCTCGACACCGAGCTCAGAGCCCTGGGTCTGGACACCACCCTCTGCAACTGGATCCTGGACTTCCTGACATGCAGACCACAGGCTGTGAGGATTGGCAACAACACCTCCTCCACACTGACTCTTAGCACAGGGCCCGCCCCTTGACATGGAGCAGCAACACCACCAGTCTTGTCAAGAGGACAGCTCCTCTATTTACTAAAGCAGCATGCTACCCCAGGTCCTCTCCAAATACTACCGCTGCACCATCGAGTGTCCTGATCGGTTGCATCACGGCCTGGTACGGGAATGGCTCCGTCCACGACTGCAAGGCCCTCCAGCGGATGGTGACGAGGGCCCAGTACATCACTGGTACCGTGCTTCCACCCATCCAGGACTTCTACTAGAAACGTGCCTGAGGAAGGCATGCAGCATCATCAAGGACCCCACACACCCCAGCCACAGGCTGTTCACTCCCTAACCGTCGGGAAGACGGTTTCGGAGCATAAGGTCTGATACCAACAGGCTCAGAGACAGTTCCTATCTACAAGCCATCAGAACTGAACACTTGAACTGGACTGGACCACCTACTCTCTCTCTTTCTCTCTCTCTCTCTCTCTTTCTCTCTCTCGCTCTCTCTCTCTCTCTCTCTCTTTCTCTCTCTCTCCCTCTCCCTCTCTCTCTCTCTCTCTCTCTCTCTCTCTCTCTCTCTCTCTCTCTCTCTCTCTCTCTTTCTCTCTCTCTCTCTCTCTCTCTCTCTCTCTCTCTCTCTCTCTCTCTCTCTCTCTCTCTCTCGCGCTCTCTCTCTTTCTCTCTCTATCTCCCTCCCATCTCTCTCCCCCATCTCTCTCCCCCCCTCTCTCACCCCCATCTCTCTCTCTCTCTCTCTCCTCCCCATCTCTCTCTCTCCTCCCCATCTCCTCTCTCCCCCCTCTCTCTCTCTCACCACCCCCCTCTGTCCTCCCCATCTCCCCCCTCTCTCTCTCTCTCCTCTCTCTCGCTCTCTCTCGCTCTCTCT
>NC_139989.1:71174807-71179807 GCF_964263955.1 Coregonus lavaretus
GTGTGTTAACATTGCCACAGCAAGTGAAGCAGATAGTAAACAAAAGTGAAATAAACAATACATATTAACAGTAAACATTACACTCAGAAGTTTCAAAAGAATAAAGACATTTAAAATGTCATATAATGTATATATACAGTGTTGTAACAATGTGCAAATAGTTAAAGTACAAATGGGAAAAATAAATAAACATAAATATGGGTTGTATTTACAATGGTGTTTGTTCTTCACTGGTTGCCCTTTTCTTGTGGCAACAGGTCACAAATCTTGCAGCTGTGATGGCACACTGGTTTTTCACCCAGTAGATAAGGGAGTTTGTCAAAATTGGGTTTGTTTTCGAATTCTTTGTGGATCGCTGTAATCTGAGGGAAATATGTGTCTCTAATATGGTCATACATTTGGCAGGAGGTTAGGAAGTGCAGCTCAGTTTCCACCTCATTTTGTGGGCAGTGTGCACATAGCCTGTCTTCTCTTGAGAGCCAGGTCTGCCTACGGCGGCCTTTCTCAATAGCAAGGCTATGCTCACTGAGTCTGTACATAGTCAAAGCTTTCCTTAAGTTTGGGTCAGTCACAGTGGTCAGGTATTCTGCCACTGTGTACTCTCTGTTTAGGACCAAATAGCATTCTAGTTTGCTCTGTTTTTTTGTTTGTTCTTTCCAATGTGTCAAGTAATTCTCTTTTTGTTTTCTCATGATTTGGTTGGGTCTAGTTGTGTTGTTGTTGTTGTTGTCCTGGGGCTGTGTGGGGTCTGTTTGTGTTTGTGAACAGAGCCCCAGGACAAGCTTACTTAGGGGACTCTTCTCCAAGTTCATCTCTCTGTAGGTGATGGCTTTGTTATGGAAGGTTTGGGAATCACTTCCTTTTAAGTGGTTATAGAATTGAATGTCTCTTTTCTGGATTTTGATAATTAGCGGGTATTGGACTAATTCTGCTCTGCATGCATTATTTGGTGTTTTACGTTGTACACGGAGGATGTTTTTGCAGAATTCTGCATGCAGAGTCTCAATTTGGTGTTTGTCCCATTTTGTGAATTCTTGGTTGGTGAGCGGACCCCAGACCTCAGAACCATAAAGGGCAATGGGTTCTATAACTGATTCAATTATTTTTAGCCAGATCCTAATTGGTATGTCAAATTTTATGTTCCTTTTGATGGCATAGAAGGCCCTTCTTGCCTTGTCTCTCAGATCGTTCACAGCTTTGTGGAAGTTACCTGTGGCGCTGATGTTTAGGCCGAGGTATGTATAGTTTTTTGTGTGCTCTAGGGCAACGGTGTCTAGATGGAATTTGTATTTGTGGTCCTGGCAACTGGACCTTTTTTGGAACACCATTATTTTTGTCTTACTGAGATTTACTGTCAGGGCCCAGGTCTGACAGAATCTGTGCAGAAGATCTAGGTGCTGCTGTAGGCCCTCCTTGGTTGGTGACAGAAGCACCAGATCATCAGCAAACAGAAGACATTTGACTTCAGATTCTATTAGGGTGAGGCCGGGTGCTGCAGACTGTTCTAGTGCCCTCGCCAATTCGTTGATATATATGTTGAAGAGGGTGGGGCTTAAACTGCATCCCTGTCTCACCCCACGGCCCTGTGGAAAGAAATGTGTGTGTTTTTTGCCAATTTTAACCGCACACTTGTTGTTTGTGTACATGGATTTTATAATGTCGTATGTTTTTCCCCCAACCCCACTTTCCATCAATTTGTATAGCAGACCCTCATGCCAAATTGAGTCAAAAGCTTTTTTGAAATCAACAAAGCATGAGAAGACTTTGCCTTTGTTTTGGTTTGTTTGTTTGTCAATTAGGGTGTGCAGGGTGAATACATGGTCTGTCGTACGGTAATTTAGTAAAAAGCCAATTTGACATTTGCTCAGTACATTGTTTTCACTGAGGAAATGAACTAGTAGGCTGTTAATGATAATGCAGAGGATTTTCCCAAGGTTACTGTTGACGCATATCCCACGGTAGTTATTGGGGTCAAATTTGTCTCCCCTTTTCGTGGATTGGGGTGATCAGTCCTTGGTTCCAAATATTGGGGAAGATGCCAGAGCTAAGGATGATGTTAAAGAGTTTAAGTATAGCTAATTGAAATTTGTGGTCTGTATATTTTATCATTTCATTTTGGATACCATCAACACCACAGGACTTTTTGTGTTGGAGGGTTTGTATTTTGTCCTGTAGTTCATTCAATGTAATTGGAAAATCCAGTGGGTTCTGGTAGTCTTTAATAGTTGTTTCTAAGATTTGCATTTGATCATGTATATTTTTTTGCTGTTTGTTCTCTGTTATAGGGCCAAAAAGATTGGAGAAGTGGTTTACCCATACATCTCCATTTTGGATAGATAGCTCTTCGTGTTGTTGTTTGTTTAGTGTTTTCCAATTTTCCCAGAAGTGGTTAGAGTCTATGGATTCTTCAATTACATTGAGCTGATTTCTGACATGCTGTTCCTTCTTTTTCCATAGTGTCTTTCTGTATTGTTTTAGTGATTCACCATAGTGAAGGCGTAGGCTCAGGTTTTCTGGGTCTCTATGTTTTTGGTTGGATAGGTTTCTCAATTTCTTTCTTAGGTTTTTGCATTCTTCATCAAACCATTTATCACTGTTATTACTTTTCTTTGGTTTTCTGTTAGAGATTTTTAGATTTGATAGGGAAGCTGAGAGGTCAAATATACTGTTTATGTTTTCTACTGCCAAGTTTACACCTTCACTATTACAGTGGAACGTTTTTTGCAGGAAGTTGTCTAGAATGGATTGAATTTGTTGTTTCCTAATTGTTTTTTGGTAGGTTTCAACAATACTTTCCTTCCATCTATAGCATTTCTTAATATCATTCAGTTCATTTGGCTTTGATGCCTCATGATTGAGTACTGCTCTGTTCAAGTAGACTGTGATTTTGCTGTGGTCTGATAGGGGTGTCAGTGGGCTGACTGTGAACGCTCTGAGAGACTCTGGGTTGAGGTCAGTGATAAAGTAGTCTACAGTACTACTGCCAAGAGATGAGCTATAGGTGTACCTACCATAGGAGTCCCCTCGAAGCCTACCATTGACTATGTACATACCCAGTGTGCGACAGAGCTGCAGAAGTCGTGACCCGTTTTTGTTGGTTATGTTGTCGTAGTTGTGCCTAGGGGGGCATATGGGGGATGGAATGCTGTCACCTCCAGGTAGGGGTTTGTCCCCCTGTGTGTTGAGGGTGTCAGGTTCTCTCTCTCTCTATCTCTCTCCTCCTCATCTCCCTCTCTCCTCCCCATCTCTCCCCCCCCACCCTCTCTCTCAAACATTGCCAATCTTTACACACACAGACACACACACACACAAACACACACATTCTGAGCTGCCCGAACTGATTCTCTTTAGCACACATGCGCTCACTCATGCACACACACACGCAAGTACGCACACGTGCACGCACCGACACTCACTCACGCACGCACACACACACACACATTCTCTTGCTGCCTATCTAACTCCAGAGGTCAGCAGGGACTTGGTAACAGGTGTATCATCACAGGCTTGTCACACACAGCATGTCTGGGACACACACAGAGACACACACACACAGAGACACACTCACACACACACACACACAGAGACACACACACACACACACAGAGACACACACACACACACACACAGAGAGACACACACACACACACTGTCCAGACGTGACCGAGCCCTTTACGGATGAGTCATTTCCTATTGGAGGAGAGAATGTATTTCTTCATGTTTTAATCTGAGGTTGTGTTTCCCTCCCTCTCTCTTTATTCAGGGGAGACTGCCTCTTCTGCTGTCAGAAGAGAGTGTGTGTGTGGTGTGTGTGGTGTGTGTGTGTGTGTGTGTGTGCGTGTGTGTAGTGTGTGTGTGTGTGTAGTGTGTAGTGTGTGTGTAGTGTGTAGTGTCTGTGTAGTGTGTAGTGTGTAGTGTGAGCATGTGTGTAGTGTGATCATGTGTGTATGTGTGTGTGTGTGTGTGTGTGTGTGTAGTGTGTGTTCAGGAGAGAAGGCCTTCTATGTGACAGTGACCACCATGGGGGTGGTGTTGTGCTGCACCATGGGGGTGGTGTTGTGCCTCACCATGGGGGTGGTGTTGTGCTGCACCATGGGGGTGGTGTTGTGCCCCACCATGGGGGTGGTGTTGTGCTGCACCATGGGGGTGGTGTTGTGCCGCACCATGGGGGTGGTGTTGTGCTGCACCATGGGGGTGGTGTTGTGCCTCACCATGGGGGTGGTGTTATGCTGCACCATGGGGGTGGTGTTGTGCCTCACCATGGGGGTGGTGTTGTGCCTCACCATGGGGGTGGTGTTGTGCCTCACCATGGGGGTGGTGTTGTGCTGCACCATGGGGGTGTTGTTGTGCTGCACCATGGGGGTGGTGTTGTGCCTCACCATGGGGGTGGTGTTGTGCTGCACCATGGGGGTGGTGTTGTGCCTCACCATGGGGGTGGTGTTGTGCTGCACCATGGGGGTGGTGTTGTGCTGTACCATGGGGGTGGTGTTGTGCCTCACCATGGGGGTGGTGTTGTGCCGTACCATGGGGGTGGTGTTGTGCTGCACCATGGGGGTGGTGTTGTGCTGCACCATGGGGGTGGTGTTGTGCCGCACCATGGGGGTGGTGTTGTGCTGCACCATGGGGGTGGTGTTGTGCCTCACCATGGGGGTGGTGTTGTGCTGCACCATGGGGGTGGTGTTGTGCCTCACCATGGGGGTGGTGTTGTGCCTCACCATGGGGGTGGTGTTGTGCCTCACCATGGGGGTGGTGTTGTGCTGCACCATGGGGGTGGTGTTGTGCCTCACCATGGGGGTGGTGTTGTGCCGCACCATGGGGGTGGTGTTGTTCTGCACCATGGGGGTGGTGTTGTGAAGCACCATGGGGGTGGTGTTGTGCTGTACCAGTGGTAATGAAGTTACTCCTAGACACTAATCTAAGGCCAATTTGACCTCCATATCTACATCTTAAAGGGGCAATCAGCAGTTGCTAAATCAATTTTTTTATCCATTAAATAAATA
>NC_139989.1:71192307-71202307 GCF_964263955.1 Coregonus lavaretus
GAATTAATGCCTAAAGCATTTTTATCTGAGACATTCCCTTTGCCTTCCTGAGCCTTCCTACCCAGGTGTCTCAATGAGCTCTCACAGTCTCACTGCAGAATTAGACATTTTTGCACTTTTCTCTAAACTTCAAATTTCGAAGTTGCTCCAAACGTCAAATTTAGAAGTTGCTCCAAACGTCAAATTTAAAAGTTAAGGGTCAAGGTTAAGGGTTAAGGTTTGGGGTAGGGTAAAAATAAAAATAAAAATAAAAAATGAGTGTCTGCAACTGGGATTGAACACGCAACCTTTTGATCCAGAGTCATGGGATTACATTACCCTAGCAAAACCCAAGTCTACTTGGTGGTAATAACGCTCACTGTTGCCCCTAATGGTCGGTTTTGAAGGCATTTCCTGACTTCCTCATGACATGGACAGACGTCCAATTTAGAAATCAGTCTTCAGCGATCTGACTGGTCTAAAACAGAAATTAGACCCAGGTCAGTCTAGTTTCCCTTCAATCCCAAACTTAACGCGACAATCAGCAATTGAAACAATAACAAAGCTACTCCCCACCCGTTTCGGTAAAAAGCTGAGGGATGGAGCTGGATAAATGTATCCTCTCTCAATGTATAGACAGAGCTATGGATGCAAGGACTGACCATCCATGGTATCAACATTATAACTCTAACCTATACAGACCAAGGACTGACCATCCACGATATCAACATTATAACTCTAACCTATACAGACCAAGGACTGACCATCCACGATATCAACATCATAACTCTAACCTATACAGACCAAGGACTGACCATCCTTGATATCAACATTATAACTCTAACCTATACAGACCAAGGACTGACCATCCATGATATCAACAGGAGGAAGATGGGGGGGGGAGAGAGAGGGGGGGTGAGAGAGAGGGGGAGAGAGGGGGGTGAGAGAGAGAGGGGGGGAGAGAGAGATCGGGAGGAGAGAGGGAGATGGGGAGGAGAGAGAGAGAGAGAGAGAGAGAAAGAGAGAGAGATGGGGGGTTGAGAGAGAGAGAGGGGGGAGGTGGGGAGGAGAGAGAGAAGGGGGGTGAGAGAGAGGGGGGGGGAGAGAGAGATGGGGAGAAGAGAGGGAGATGGGGAGGAGAGAGAGAGAGAGAGAGAGAGAGAGAGAGAGAGAGAGAGAGAGAGAGAGAGAGAGAGAGAGATTTTATTGCATGACATAAGTATTTGATCACCTACCAACCAGTAAGAATTCCAGCTCGCACAGACCTGTTCGTTTTTCTTTAAGAAGCCCTCCTGTTCTCCACTCATTACCTGTATTAACTGCACATGTTTGAACTCGTTACCTGTATAAAAGACACCTGTCCACACACTCAATCAAACAGACTCCAACCTCTCCACAATGGCCAAGACCAGAGAGCTGTGTAAGGACATCAGGGATAAAATTGTAGACCTGCACAAGGCTGGGATGGGCTACAGGACAATAGGCAAGCAGCTTGGTGAGAAGGCAACAACTGTTGGCGCAATTATTAGAAAATGGAAGAAGTTCAAGGTGACGGTCAATCACCCTCGGTCTGGGGCTCCATGCAAGATCTCACCTCGTGGGGCATCAATGATCATGAGGAAGGTGAGGGATCATCCCAGAACTACACGGCAGGACCTGGTCAATGACCTGAAGAGAGCTGGGACCACAGTCTCAAAGAAAACCATTAGTAACACACTACGCCGTCATGGATTAAAATCCTGCAGCGCACGCAAGGTCCCCCTACTCAAGCCAGCGCATGTCCAGGCCCATCTGAAGTTTGCCAATGACCATCTGGATGATCCAGAGGAGGAATGGGAGAAGGTCATGTGGTCTGATGAGACAAAAATATAGCTTTTTGGTCTAAACTCCACTCGCCGTGTTTGGAGGAAGAAGAAGGATGAGTACAACCCCAAGAACACCATCCCAACCGTGAAGCATGGAGGTGGAAACATCATTCTTTGGGGAAACACACAGCCAGGGCAACTAAGGAGTGGCTCCGTAAGAAGCATCTCAAGGTCCTGGAGTGGCCTAGCCAGTCTCCAGACCTGAACCCAATAGAACATCTTTGGAGGGAGCTGAAAGTCCGTATTGCCCAGCGACAGCCCCGAAACCTGAAGGATCTGGAGAAGGTCTGTATGGAGGAGTGGGCCAAAATCCCTGCTGCAGTGTGTGCAAACCTGGTCAAGACCTACAGGAAACGTATGATCTCTGTTATTGCAAACAAAGGTTTCTGTACCAAATATTAAGTTCTGCTTTTCTGATGTATCAAATACTTATGTCATAAAACGTACAGACCTCTACATGCTTTGTAAGTAGGAAAACCTGCAAAATCGGCAGTGTATCAAATACTTGTTCTCCCCACTGTATATCCATCTATATCTATATTATAGATAGTTGTCCTAACCCTAAAACTGCTGGGTGATGGTATATATATATATATACATCTATAGCTACTGTTGAAGTCAGAAGTTTATATACACTTAGCCAACCACTGAACGTCATCCTGCTCCCAAATATATATATATATATATGTATACTGTAGCTATAGCCAACCACTGAACATTATCCTGCTCCCAAATATATATACTGTAGCTATAGCCAACCACTGAACGTTATCCTGCTCCCAAATATATATATATATATATATATATATATATATATATATATATATATATATATATATATATATATATATATATATATATACTGTAGCTATAGCCAACCACTGAACATTATCCTGCTCCCAAATATATAAACTGTAGCTATAGCCAACCACTGAACGTTATCCTGCTCCCAAATATATATACTGTAGCTATAGCCAACCACTGAACGTTATCCTGCTCCCAAATATATATATATACTGTAGCTATAGCCAACCACTGAACGTTATCCTGCTCCCAAATATATATACTGTAGCTATAGCCAACCACTGAACGTTATCCTGCTCCCAAATATATATACTGTAGCTATAGCCAACCACTGAACGTTATCCTGCCCCCAAATATATATACTGTAGCTATAGCCAACCACTGAACGTTATCCTGCTCCCAAATATATATACTGTCGCTATAGCCAACCACTGAACGTTATCCTGCTCCCAAATATATATACTGTAGCTATAGCCAACCTCTGAACGTTATCCTGCTCCCAAATATATATACTGTAGCTATAGCCAACCACTGAACGTTATCCTGCTCCCAAATATATATACTGTAGCTAAAGCCAACCACTGAACGTTATCCTGCTCCCAAATACATATATACTGTAGCTATCGCCAACCACTGAACGTTATCCTGCTCCCAAACATATATATATACTGTAGCTATAGCCAACCACTGAACGTTATCCTGCTCCCAAATATATATACTGTAGCTATAGCCAACCACTGAACGTTATTGTCACGGATTCTGCCGAGACTGCTCCTCCTCCTGGTTCGGGCAGGCTTCGGCGTTCGCCGTCCCCGGAGTACTAGCTGCCACCGCTCTATGTTTCTTGGTGTGTTTGCTTTCGTCTGTCTTTTACACCTGTGTCCAGTTGTGTGTTGATTACTTGTCCTATAAGTTCCTTGTTTTTATCCTGCTCCCAAATATATATACTGTAGCTATAGCCAACCACTGAACGTTATCCTGCTCCCAAATATATATACTGTAGCTATAGCCAACCACTGAACGTTATCCTGCTCCCAAATATATATATATACTGTAGCTATAGCCAACCACTGAACGTTATTGTCACGATCGTCCAGTAGCGAAGCAGACCAAGGCGCAGCGTGTGAAAGAAACATGACTTTATTATATTAAAGTACTAACAAACCAAACAAAACACGACTCGTGAAGTCCAACGGTTAACACTGACCGTAAAGGAACAAAAACCCACAACACCCAAAGGAAAACATACAGATTAAATATGGCTCCCAATCAGAGACAACCAGCCCACAGCTGACACTCGTTGCCCCTGATTGGGAGTCATTATCTCAAACATAGAAATGAACCCAACAGAAATACCAACATAGAAATACACCCAATGAATGAACACACCCTGGCTCAATATACAGAGTCCCGGAGCCAGAGCGTGACAGTTATCCTGCTCCCAAATATATATACTGTAGCTATAGCCAACCACTGAACGTTATCCTGCTCCCAAATATATATACTGTAGCTATAGCCAACCACTGAACGTTATCCTGCCCCCAAATATATATACTGTAGCTATAGCCAACCACTGAACGTTATCCTGCTCCCAAATACATATACTGTAGCTATAGCCAACCACTGAACGTTATCCTGCTCCCAAATATATATACTGTAGCTATAGCCAACCTCTGAACGTTATCCTGCTCCCAAATATATATACTGTAGCTATAGCCAACCACTGAACGTTATCCTGCTCCCAAATATATATACTGTAGCTATAGCCAACCACTGAACGTTATCCTGCTCCCAAATATATATACTGTAGCTATAGCCAACCACTGAACATTATCCTGCTCCCAAATATATATACTGTAGCTATAGCCAACCACTGAACATTATCCTGCTCCCAAATATATATACTTTAGCTAAAGCCAACCACTGAACGTTATCCTGCTCCCAAATACATATATACTGTAGCTATAGCCAACAACTGAACATTATCCTGCTCCCAAACATATATATATACTGTAGCTATAGCCAACCACTGAACGTTATCCTGCTCCCAAATATATATACTGTAGCTATAGCCAACCACTGAACGTTATTGTCATGGATTCTGCCGAGACTGCTCCTCCTCCTGGTTCGGGCAGGCTTCGGCGTTCGCCGTCCCCGGAGTACTAGCTGCCACCGCTCTATGTTTCTTGGTGTGATTGCTTTCGTCTGTCTTTTACACCTGTGTCCAGTTGTGTGTTGATTACTTGTCCTATAAGTTCCTTGTTTTGCTTAGGCTAGATTGTGTGTTGTTTTTTGCCTGTCCGTTGTGCTGCGTGTTTTGTTCCTGTTTTCGTGTCATGTTGTTTTACACACAGTTTGCGTATTTTCTCGCCTCTATTTATTGTTGAGGCCGTTCTCTGTATTTTGCCATTTGGATTACTTCAGTAAACTTTGTTGGACTAGCTTCGGTGTCCTGCGCCTGACTTCCACACACCATACACCTCAGCCCTTGACAGTTATACTGCTCCCAAATATATATACTGTAGCTATAGCCAACCACAGAACGTTATCCTGCTCCCAAATATATATACTGTAGCTATAGCCAACCACTGAACGTTATCCTGCTCCCAAATATATATACTGTAGCTATAGCCAACCACTGAACATTATCCTGCCCCCAAATATATATACTGTAGCTATAGCCAACCACTGAACGTTATCCTGCTCCCAAATATATATACTGTAGCTATAGCCAACCACTGAACGTTATCCTGCTCCCAAATATATATACTGTAGCTATAGCCAACCACTGAACGTTATCCTGCTCCCAAATATATATACTGTAGCTATAGCCAATCATCGCAGTTGATATGGTCAGTAGTCACTTTGCCACATGATAGGTAAACAAAAGAAACAGTCAAGTAGCCTACAAGCGGAGTATGAAAAATGTATGCACTCACTAAAAACAAGCGGACTCAGCAACACGGACACCGATGGAAATTCTTGCGATTTGACAGTTCCCAAAGGACATGAACTGGTTGAATCAACATTGTTTCTACTTTATAGGACAAGGCTTAATCAGTTTTATGGGAAACCACCCAATAGTGTACAGCCATAATATAAATGTTTAATGTGTTTCCACTAGATTGCGTTACTGACTGACCAGACTGTCTGACCTGCACTGCCTCCTCCTGACTGATATCTAACCAGCCCAGAGGCTTGAAGAGACATTAGACTGTCTGACTGATATCTAACCAGCCCAGAGGCTTGAAGAGACATTAGACTGTCTGACTGATATCTAACCAGCCCAGAGGCTTGAAGAGACATTAGACTGTCTGACTGATATCTAACCAGCCCAGAGGCTTGAAGAGACATTAGACTGTCTGACTGATATCTAACCAGCCCAGAGGCTTGAAGAGACATTAGACTGTCTGACTGATATCTAACCAGCCCAGAGGCTTGAAGAGACATTAGACTGTCTGACTGATATCTAACCAGCCCAGAGGCTTGAAGAGACATTAGACTGTCTGACTGATATCTAACCAGCCCAGAGGCTTGAAGAGACATTAGACTGTCTGACTGATATCTAACCAGCTCAGAGCCTTGAAGAGACATTAGACTGTCTGACTGATATCTAACCAGCCCAGAGGTTTGAAGAGACATTAGACTGTATGACTGATATCTAACCAGCCCAGAGGTTTGAAGAGACATTAGACTGTCTGACTGATATCTAACCAGCCCAGAGGCTTGAAGAGACATTAGACTGTTTGAGCTACACTGCCTCCTCCTGTGAGAGCCACGTCAGGCGACACTACACCGTCCCAACAATGCAAACACACATCCTGGTCGAGGTCACTGGAGACGGGGGGACACAAAGGCCACCATGGCAACGCTGGAAAGACAAAGATAACTCGAGGTAATTTTCTGTCATTTAACGTTCCTGAATGCCATTGACAATACCCCAATTTGATAAATACTCCTATTTGATAAACCATTTATTTGTATTTCAGTTAGAGAAACTAAACTGTGAACTGTGTGTGTCATGCTTAGGAAAGTGACACTGAGGAGGAGGAGGAGGAGGAGGAACGGGGGAGCTTCTGTAAAAAGATGAAGATGCAAGTTATTAAAGTGGAAGAAGATTCTGCTGAGGAGAATTCTGACAAACTATTGAGGAGGATATATGAGCTAGAGCAACAGAACAGAAACATCGATATAGACTTGAAGCAGGAGAACTCTGAATTAAAGAAAACTTCTAAGGACTTGAAGCAGAAGAACTCTGAGCTAGAGAACACTTCTAAAGACTTAAAACAGAAGAACTCTGAACTAGAGAAAGACTTGGAGCAGAAGAATCAACAGGAAAAGTCATGTTCTATAAATTAAGCTCAGACTACACTAAAAGAAGGCGCTACCTAGAACCATAATGGTTCTTCAATTATCTTCGTAGGAGAACCCTCTGAAAATAAACATTTTTTGTTAGAAGTGGAACCCTTTCACCACTAAAAGGTTCTAAGTAGAACCTTTTTCACCACCCAAGGGTTCTACCTGAAACAAAAAAGGGTTTTCCTATGGGGACAAACGAAGAACCCCTTTGCGTGTAGTATCAAAATAACTATAAATGGGAATTCTCTTCTTGGAGATAAGTGTCAGAATCTGGGCACTAAACTCGCTGTTTTTGTGTTTTAATCACTGTTTATATCCATTTATACTCAGAACAGACTAATAATACCCACCCAGTCCTGTAGATGAATACCTCTCTGAATGGTTCTCCAGTGTCCCAGTCCTGTAGATGAATACCTCTCTGAGTGGTTCTCCAGTGTCCCAGTCCTGTAGATGAATACCTCTCTGAGTGGTTCTCCAGTGTCCCAGTCCTGTAGATGAATACCTCTCTGAGTGGTTTTACAGTGTCCCAGTCCTGTAGATGAATACCTCTCTGAGTGGTTCTCCAGTGTCCCAGTCCTGTAGATGAATACCTCTCTGAGTGGTTCTCCAGTGTCCCAGTCCTGTAGATGAATACCACTCTGAGTGGTTCTCCAGTGTCCCAGTCCTGTAGATGAATACCTCTCCGAGTGGTTCTCCAATGTTTCTCCACTGTGTTTAATCTACATGATATATCAGCTCTTACTGGTCAGAATTGAAGGAATAATGGATGGCGCTAAACACAGGGAAATTCTTGAGGGAAACCTGTTTCAGTCTTCCAGAGATTTGAGACTGGGACGGAGGTTCACCTTCCAGCAGGTCAATGACCCTAAGCATACTGCTAAAGCAACACTTGAGTGGTTTAAGGGGAAACATTTAAATATCTTGGAATGGCCTAGTCAAAGCCCAGACCTCAATCCAATTGAGAATCTGTGGTATGACTTAAAGATTGCTGTACACCAGCAGAACACATCCAACTTGAAGGAGCTGGAGCAGTTTTGCCTTGAAGAATGGGCAAAAATCCCAGTGGCTAGATGTGCCAAGCTTATAGAGACATACCCCAAGAGACTTGCAGCTGTAATTGCTGCAAAAGGTGTGTGTGGGGGGGGGGGGGGTTATGCACGCTCAAGTTTTCAGTTTTTTTGTCTTATTTCTTGTATGTTTCACAAAAAAAAATATTTTTCATCTTCAAAGTGGTAGGCATGTTGTGTAAATCAATTGATACAAACCCCAAAAAAATCTATTTTAATTTCTGGTTGTAAGGCAACAAAATAGGAAAAATGCCAAGGGGAGTGAATACTTTCGCAAACCACTTATATATATATACATTTATAATTAAAATGTATATGTTTTGTTTAACTGATTGAACAAACTTTTTTTTTTACTTTTATTTGTGGTGTGGTTTTCATATCAGCCCTTTTGAGCTTCCCATCCTCACCTGAACACCGTTTTTACCTGTTGATTTATCTGCAGTGTTTTGTCTTTCACTTCTTTTCTTTGGTGTGAATAAAACCTAAAACCTAATTGAGAAATGGTTTCACTTGCAATGACTTGTTATGTTTAAACCGTGATTTAAACTGAGACTCAGTGATATGACATGTAAGGCTGTGTGTCTGCTTGATTTCATATATGTACCTGATTTCCATTCAGACTGCTTTGTCCAGCCAAGTGGCACTTTGTGGGATACATTGAATGTAATGGAGTTGAAGTTGTGTTCACAGCTGTCCACAGGATGGCGCCAGAGCAGCATAACTGGATGGGTGAGACATGAGTAATATACCAGGGAAATACACTATATATACAAAAGTATGTGGACAACCCTTCAAATTAGTGGATTCGGCTATTTCAGCCAAACCCGTTGCTGACAGGTGTATGAAATCGAGCACACAGCCATGCAATCTCCATAGACAAACATTGGCAGTAGAATGGCCTTACTGAAGTGCTCATTGACTTTCAACATGGCACCGTCATAGAATGCCACCTTTCCAACAAGTCACATTTCTGCCCTGCTAGAGCTGCCCCGGTCAACTGTAAGTGCTATTATTGTGAAGTGGAAACGTCTAGGAGCAACAACGGCTCAGCCGTGAAGTTGTAGGCCACACAAGCTCACAGAACGGGACCGCTTAGTGTCTATGGAGATTGCATGGCTGTGTGCTCAATTTTATACACCTGTCAGCAACCGGTGTGGCTGAAATACCCAAATCCACTAATTTGAAAGGGTGTCCACATACTGCTGTATATATAGTGTATAGTTACACAGTGCTTTCGGAAAGTATTCAGACCCCTTGACTTTTTCCACATTTTGTTACTTTAAAGCCTTATTCTAAAATTGATTAAACTGTTTTTTTCCCTCATCAATCTACACACAACATCCCATAATGACAAAGTTATGGGTTTTTTAGAACTCCTGTGTTGTCTTGGTTGTGTGCTTAGGCTCATTGTCCTGTTGGAAGGTGAACCTTCACCCCAGTCTGAGGTCCAGAGAGCTCTGGAGCAGGTTTTCATCAAGGATCTCTCTGTACTTTGCTCTGTTCATCTTTCCCTTGATCCTGACTAGTCTCCCAGTCCCTGCCACTAAAAAACATCCCCACAGCATGCTGCCACCACCATGTTTCACCGTAGGGATGGTGCCAGGTTTCCTCCAGACGTGACGCTTGGCATTCAGGCCAAAGAGATCAATCTTGGTTTCATCAGACCAGATAATCTTGTTTCTCATGGTCTGAGAGTCTTTAGGTGCCTTTTGGCAAACTCCAAGCGGGCTGTCATGTGCCTTTTACTGAGGAGTGGCTTCCGTCTGGCCACTCTACCATAAAGACCTGATTGGTGGAGTGCTGCAGAGATGTCCTTCTGGAAGGTTCTCCCATATCCACAGAGGAACTCTGAAGCTCTGTCAGAGTGACCATCGGGTTCTTGGTCACCTCCCTGACCAAGGCCCTTCTCCCTCGATTGCTCAGTTT
>NC_139989.1:71207307-71314807 GCF_964263955.1 Coregonus lavaretus
CACACACAAACTGGACACAAACACACACACACACACACACACACACACACACACACACACACACACACACACACACACAGTCTTTATATAACTTAGTCCAAGTGGTGGTCAGAATGTTTGTCTTAACTAGCCTGATAACTCCAACATGTCTGATATGAACATTGACATAAACCCTCTACATACTTGAGTTTCTCCAGTCTGCAGTGTGGATCCTCCAGTCCAGCAGAGAGCAGTCTGACTCCTGAGTCTCCTGGGTGATTGTAGCTCAGGTCCAGCTCTCTCAGGTGTGAAGGGTTTGACTTCAGAGCTGAGACCAGAGAAGCACAGCCTTCCTCTGTGACTAGACAGAATGACAGCCTGCAAAGAGTCAAATCATATTAAAACCTCACTGCTATTATTTGGTGGTGAAAATAGTGGCAGTATCTTTTTTCAAAATGTTCAGATACACCAGTGTTCTGAAACCTGCCATATCTATTCATAAATTAATGAATGTTTCATATGAGGTGACAGTATATAATGTCACCTTTTATTTGAGGGTATTTTCATACATATCTGTTTCACTGTTTAGAAATGAAAGCACTTTATGTATCTAGTCCCCCCATTTGAAGAAGTCATACGTATTTTGACCAATTCACTTACAGTGTATTAAAGTTGTCAAAAGTTGAGTATTTGGTTATAAACTCGTTGGTTGCATTTGCAGTTTGTTTTGGTTGTGTTTTGGGTTATGTTTTGCCCGATAGTAACTGAATGGTGGATGATGACTGGAGTAATTTTCTGTCTAAGTGAGTAGATAACATGTTTCTAAACACTACTAAATGAATCCTGATGATGACATGATTAAGAAAAATCATGAATGAATCATGAATAATAATGAATGAGAAAGTTACAGAGGCTACAACAAAACATGCTAACCTCTCACCATTACCAATAACAGAGGGGGTATGATCCTTGTTCCTCTGTACCGTTCTCATTCATCATCATTCACGATTAATTCATGATTATTCATAATCATGGTAGCGTCCACATGAATGTAGAAGTGTTGAGAAACATCTTCTATTCTTACTGACAATACAAGTGAAGTGACTCCAAAATGACAGGACATTATTCACCATTCAGTTTCTATTGGAAAAAACATCATCCAAAACACAACCAAAACAAACTGCAAATGTATTCAACAAGTTTGTAGAATCACAAGCTTGATGTAATCACTGCAGGTAAGGAATATGGGACCAAATACTAAACGTATGACTACTTTAATACAATATAAGTGAATATGTCCAAATTATTACGACTTTTTCAAATGGGAGAACTAGACACATAAAGTGCTTTCATTTCTAAACAGTAACACAGATATGTATGAAAATACCCTCAAATAAAAGGTGACATTCTGTACTGTCACCTAATATGAAACGTTTTATCTCAAATCCAAAATGCTGGAGCATATCGCCAAATTTAAAACTGTAAGCTTCACTGTCCAAACACATATGGTGTGGACTATGTGTGCCTGGTAAACACATGTGGATCTGGTGAACAGTTATCACTTGTTGACCAACTACAGGAATACTGACCTCAGAGTCTCCAGTTTACAGTGGGGATTCCCCAGTCCAGCAGAGAGCAGCTTCACTCCTGAATCATTCAGGTCATTGTTACTCAGGTCCAGCTCTCTCAGGTGTGAGGGGTTTGACTTCAGAGCTGAGACCAGAGAAGAACAGCCTTTCTCTGTGAATAGACAGCCTGACAGCCTGCAAAGAGTCAAATCATATTAAAATCACACTGCTATTCTTTGGTGGTGAAAATAGTGGCTATATATTTTTTCAACATATTCAGATATATCAGTGTCCTGAAACCTGCCATATCTATTCATAAATTAATGTATCATTATTAGAAATTATCAGATTATTGCTTCTAGATAGAAACATGTACAGTACAAATATGTGAGTAGACTGACCAGAGCAGTTTAAAAAGCAGTATCAGTCAAAAGACAGACAGTGAGGTTTCAGATTTAGATTGTATGAGTATACAGTCCACACCATATCTATTTTGACAGAGAAGCTAACATTTTAAATGAAAGCACTTTATGTATCTAGTCCCCCTATTTGAAGAAGTCATAAGTATTCTGACCAATTCACTTATAGTGTATTAAAGTAGTCAATGTTTAGTATTTGGTCCCAAACTCGTTGGTTGCATTTGCAGTTTGTTTTGGTTGTGTTTTGGGTTATGTTTTGTCCAATAGTAACTGAATGGTGGATGATGACTGGAGTAATTTTCTGTCTAAGTGAGTAGATAATATGTTTCTAAACACTACTAAATTAATACTGATGATGACTTGATTAATAAAAATCCTGAATGAATCATGAATAATAATGAGTGAGAAAGTTACAGAGGCTACAACAAAACATACTAACCTCTCACTATTAACATCAAATAAAAAGGTGACATTCTGTATTGTTGCCTAATATGAAACAATTTCAAATCCAAAATGCTGGATCATAGCACCAAATGTAAAACTGTAAGCTTCACTGTCCAAACACATATGGTGTGGACTATGTGTGCCTGGTAAACACATGTGGATCTGGTGAACAGTTATCACTTGTTGACCAACTACAGGAATACTGACCTCAGAGTCTCCAGTTTACAGTGGGGATTCCCCAGGACAGCAGAGAGCAGCTTCACTCCTGAATCCTTCAGGTCATTGTTACTCAGATCCAGCTCTCTCAGGTGTGAGGGGTTTGAACTGAGAACTGAGGCCAACAGTTCACAGTATGTGTCTGTGAGTTTACAGCCAGTGAGTCTGTCAACAGAGTAAATACCATGAGGGACAGGTTGTATTAAAATGTTACATTTAGCTTCCCTGCTTACAGTTACCCCTGCACTAATAATGTGAACACTGTGTATAGATGTCTCAATGCTACAACTTTTCTGATCCGTTTGTATTACAGTTTGTTTAAGACTTTTCAGCTGATAGAAAGTTTAGTCAGCCAATGAAAATATTGTTGTTCTTACCTACAGTAAAGTTTGGTCTGAGGCATAGTCACATGAGTACTTAACGAGCCAGTCAGCCAATAAAAATGCTGCTGTAACTACAATGTATTTTGGTGTGGGATACTTCCATGAATACTTACAGAGCTTTCCTGCAGCCTCTCACAGCTGGGAGCAGTCTCCTACGACCCTCCTCTGATGTCTTGTATACCTTCGGGTCAAACACATCCAGAACCTCCTCTGATATCTGTAGCATGTAGGCCAGTGCTGAACACTGAGAAAGTGTGAGGTTTTTGGATCTCTTCTTTGACCTCAAGTACGCTTGGATTTCCTCTTGTACTGAATGGTCTTTCATCTCTATCAGACAGTGGAAGAGATTGATGCACCTCTCAGGGGAGATGTTCTTCCTCTGCATCACCTTAAGGGATCGGATAGTTTTCTGGATGCTCTCTGGACTGCTTTCTGTCTGTGTCACCAGACCTCGTAGGAGTTTCTGATTGGACTCCAGTGACATGCCATGAAGGAAGCGGACAAAGAGGTCCAGGTGTCCGTTCTTGCTCTCCAAGGCTTTATCCACGGTACTCTTCAGCAGCTCATGCAAGGTTAGCTCTTCAGATGCAGCTCTAGACTTTCTCTTGAGGAAGGGCTTCAGTGCATCCATGTTCTTGGTTGTGTAACAATGGTACATGTAGACAGCTGAGAGAAACTCCTGAATGCTCAGATGAACAAAGCAGTACACCACTCTCTGAAATAACACAGACTCTTCTTTAAAGATTTGTGTGCACACTCCTGAGTACACTGAGGCTTCTTTGACATCAATGCCACACTCTTTCAGGTCTTCTTCATAGAACATGAGATTACCCTTCTCCAGATTTTCAAACGCCAGCTTCCCCAGCTTCAGAAGAACTTCCTTATCTGACTCCATGAGCTCCTCTTGATCCATCTCATCTCTTCCATGATATTTTTGGTTCTTCAGGCTGGTCTGAATGAGCAGGAAGTGTATGGACATCTCAGTCAGAGTCGTGGGCATCTCTCTCCTCTTGTCTGTACTCAACATGTGCTCAAGGACTATTGCAGAAATCCAACAGAACACTGGCATGTGGCACATGATGTGGAGGCTCCTTGATGTCTTTATGTGTGAGATGATTCTGCTGGCCAGGTCCTCATCACTGAATCTCTTCCTGAAGAACTCCTCCTTCTGTGGGTCATTGAACCCTCGTACCTCTGTCACCTGGTCAACACACTTAGGGGGGATCTGATTGCTTGCTGCTGGTCGGGAGGTTATCCATAGGAGAGCAGAGGGAAGCAGATTCCCCTTGATGAGGTTTGTCAGCAGAACATCGACAGACGATGTCTGGGAGACATCAGACACCTTTTCATTGTGCTGGAAATCCAATGGAAGTCTGCTTTCATCCAAACCATCAAAGATGAACATAGCTTTACAGGCAGTGAGTTTCTTTGCATTGCCTATGTCTAGTTCTGGGTGGAAGCCATTTAAAAGTCTGAGAAGACTGTACTGGAGATCTTTAATCAAGTTCAGCTCCCGGAAAGGAAGCACAAATATGATATCCACATCTTGGTTCGCCTTCTCTTCAGCCCAGTCTAGGATGAACTTCTGCACAGAGACTGTTTTTCCGATGCCAGCGATGCCCTTCGTCAGCACAGTTCTGATGCTTCTCTCTTGGCCTGGTAAGGGTTTAAATATGTCATTGCAGTGGATTGCTGTGTCATGTGAGGTTGGCGTCCTGGATGCTGTCTCTAGCTGCCACACCTCATGTTCATTGTTAACCCCTTCACTCTCTCCCTCTGTGATGTAGAGCTCTGTGTAAATCCTGTTGAGGGGAGTTTGGTTCCCTGCTTTTTCCATGCCTTCTATCACACATGCATACCTCCTTTTCAGACTGTCTTTATGGTTTACTATAGCTCTCTGCAGGCTGTCATCCACTACAAGGGAAGAGGAAAAATCATGTGTATCAGAAACATTAATTGACAGGATGTAAAGTGGGCCTTCCACAACTACAGTAACTTCTATTATCTCATAATATTGTAGTTAACTACTGTAAATCATATTAAGGTATTGACTTGGCCCACGTGTGCAAGTGGTCTTACTGTTTTCAGAGCCTCGTGTTTTATTGGGTTGACTCAGGTGCTGTAGTACAGGACGTGTTCTGGATCTCTTTCTACACTGAGGACAGTCATAGTCTCCTGAAGGAGCAGGTTTCTCCCAGTATCTGGTGATGCACTGTCTGCAGAACCTGTGTCCACAGGTGATAGAGACTGGATCCCTCAGCACCTGCTGACACACTGCACACCTGGACTGATCCTCTGGCAGAGTAGACCTTCCACTATAGAGATAAAGGAGAGAGAGATTGTAGATGTTAATACTGATCCTCTAACAGAGTAGACCTTCCACTACAGAGATAAAGGAGAGAGAGATTGTAGATGTTAATACTGATCCTTTAACAGAGTAGACCTTCCACTACAGAGATAAAGGAGAGAGAGATTGTAGATGTTAATACTGATCCTTTAACAGAGTAGACCTTCCACTACAGAGATAAAGGAGAGAGAGAGAGATTGTAGATGTTAATACTGATCCTCTAACAGAGTAGACCTTCCACTACAGAGATAAAGGAGAGAGAGATTGTAGATGTTAATACTGATCCTCTAACAGAGTAGACCTTCCACTACAGAGATAAAGGAGAGAGAGATTGTAGATGTTAATACTGATCCTCTAACAGAGTAGACCTTCCACTACAGAGATAAAGGAGAGAGAGATTGTAGATGTTAATACTGATCCTCTAACAGAGTAGACCTTCCACTACAGAGATAAAGGAGAGAGAGATTGTAGATGTTAATACTGTTCATAGACAGACAGCTGGGAACAGAATACTCTGCTCTCTGAGTGTGGTAGTAGCCTCTGGAATAGATAACATGTCCACAGTGGTATTACTAAACTATATGAACTCAGAAGGTTGTAGAAACATGTCCACAGTGGTATTACTAAACTATATGAACTCAGAAGGGTGTAGAAACATGTCCACAGTGGTATTATTAAACTATATGAACTCAGGTAGTAGAAACATGTCCACAGTGGTATTACTAAACTATATGAACTCATAAGGTTGTAGAAACATGTCCACAGTGGTATTACTAAACTATATGAACTCAGAAGGTTGTAGAAACATGTCCACAGTTTTATTACTAAACTATATAAACTCAGGTAGTAGAAACATGTCCACAGTGGTATTACTAAACTATATGAACTCAGAAGGTTGTAGAAACATGTCCACAGTGGTATTACTAAACTATATGAACTCAGGTAGTAGAAACATGTCCACAGTGGTATTACTAAACTATATGAACTCAGGTAGTAGAAACATGTCCACAGTGGTATTACTAAACTATATGAACCCAGGTAGTAGAAACATGTCCACAGTGGTATTACTAAAATATCCTACAGACACCCGACAAGTCCCAAATCCCCGTCATTCGCATGAGGAAGAGACGGAGATATCGTGGACGTAGGTCGGGGTGCCTTGTAAGGATCAGACGGCGAGCGAGTAAACTGCCTCTGCCATCAATCCTATTAGCCAATCTTCAATCATTAGAGAACAAATTGGATGACCTAAGATTACGGTTATCCTACCAACGGGACATTAAAAACTGTAATATCTTATGTTTCAACGAGTCGTGGCTGAACGACGACATGGACAACATACAGCTAGCGGGCTATACGCTACATCGGCAGGATAGAACGGCTGACTCCGGTAAGACAAGGGGTGGCGGTCTGTGTATATTTGTAGACAACAGCTGGTGAACAAAATCAAATACTAAGGAAGTCTCGAGGTTTTGCTCGCCTGAGGTAGAGTATCTTATGATAAGCTGTAGACCACACTATTTACCAAGAGAGTTTTCATCTATATTTTTCATAGCTGTCTATTTACCACCACAAACCAATGCTGGCATTAAGATTGCACTGAATGAGCTGTATAAGGCCATAAGTGAACAGGAAAACACTCATCCAGAGGTAGCGCTCCTAGTGGCCGGGGACTTTAATGCAGGGAAACTTAAATCCGTTCTACCTAATTTCTACCAGCATGTTAAATGTGCAACCAGAGGAAAAAATACTCTAGACCACCTTTACTCCACACACAGAGACGCATACAAAGACCTCCCTCGCCCTCCATTTGGCAAATCTGACCATAACTTTATCCTCCTGATTCCTGCTTATAAGCAAAAACTAAAGCAGGAAGCACCAGTGACTCGGTCAATAAAGAAGTGGTCAGATAACGCAGATGCTAAGCTACAGGACTGTTTTGCTAGCACAGACTGGAACATGTTCCGGGATTCTTCAGATAGCATTGAGGAGTACACCACATCAGTCACTGGCTTCATCAATAAGTGCATCGATGAAGTTGTCCCCACAGTGACCGTACGTACATACCCCAACCAGAAGCCATGGATTACAGGCAACATCCGCACTGAGCTAAAGGGTAGAGCTGCAGCTTTCAAGGAGCGGGACTCTAACCCGGACGCTTATAAGAAATCCCGCTATGCCCTCCGACGAACCATCAAACAGACAAAGCACAGCCACGAGCTGCCCAGTGACACAAGACTTCCAGACGAGCTAAACCACTTCTATGCTCGCTTCGAGGCAAGCAACACTGAAGCATGCATGAGAGCACCAGCTGTTCCGGATGACTATGTGATCACGCTCTCCGTAGCCGATGTGAGTAAGACTTTTAAGCAGGTCAACATTCACAAGGCCACAGGGCCAGACGGATTACCAGGACGTGTACTCCGAGCATGTGCTGACCAACTGGCAAGTGTCTTCACTGACATTTTCAACATGTCCCTTGCTGAGTCTGTAATACCAACATGTTTCAAGCAGACCACCATAGTCCCCTTGCCCAAGGACACTAAGATAACCTGCCTAAATAACTACCAACCTGTAGCACCGACGTCTGTAGCCATGAAGTGATTTTAAAGGCTGGTCATGGCTCACATAAACACCATTATCCCAGAAACCCTAGACCCACTCCAATGTGCATACCGCCCCAACAGATCCACAGATGATGCAATCTCTATTGCACTCCACACCTGGACAAGAGGAACACCTACGTGAGAATGCTATTAATTGACTACAGCTCAGCATTCAACACCATAGTGCCCTCAAAGCTCATCACTAAGCTAAGGATCCTGGGACTAAACACCTCCCTCTGCAACTGGATCCTGGACTTCCTGACGGGCCGCCCCCAGGTGGTAAGGGTAGGTAACAACACATCTGCCACGCTGATCCTGAACACAGGGGCCACTCAGGGGTGCGTGCTCAGTCCCCTCCTGTACTCCCTGTTCACCCATGGCTGCATGGCCAGGCACGACTCCAACACCATCATTAAGTTTGCCGACGACACAACAGTCGTAGGCCTGATCACCAACAACGATGAGACAGCCTATAGGGAGGAGGTTAGAGACCTGGCCATGTGGTGCCAGGATAACAACCTCTCCCTCAACGTGACCAAGACAAAGGAGATGATTGTGGACTACAGGAAAAAAAAAGAGGACTGAGCACGCCCCCATTCTCATCGACGGGCTGTAGTGGAACAGATTGAGAGCTTCAAGTTCCTTGGTGTCCACATCACCAACAAACTATCATGGTTGAAACACACCAAGACAGTCGTGAAGAGGGCACGACAAAGCCTATTCCCCCTCAGGAGACTGAAAAGATTTGGCATGGGTCCTTAGATCCTCAAAAAATTCTACAGCTGCACCATCGAGAGCATCCTGACTGGTTGCATCACCGCCTGGTATGGCAACTGCTCTGCCTCCAACCGCAAGGCACTACAGAGGGTAGTGCGTACGGCCCAGTACATCACTGGGGCCAAGCTTCCTGCCATCAAGGACCTCTATACCAGGCGGTGTCAGAGGAAGGCCCTCAAAATTGTCAAAGACTCCAGCCACCCTATTCATAGACTGTTCTTTCTGCTACCGCACGGCAAGCGGTACCGGAGTGCCAAGTCTAGGTCCAAAATACTTCTCAACAGCTTCTACCCCCAAGCCATAAGACTCCTGAACAGCTAATCATGGCTACCCGGACTATTTGCACTGCCCCCCCACCCCCACCCCATCTTTTTACGCTGCTGCTACTCTGTTAATTATTTATGCATAGTCACTTTAACTCTACCCACATGTACATATTACTTCAACTACCTCAACTAGCCGGTGCCCCCGCACATTGACTCTGCACCGGTACCCCCCTGTATATATAGCCTCCCTACTGTGGTCCTCTGTAGCTCAGCTGGTAGAGCACGGCGCTTGTAACGCCAAGGTAGTGGGTTCGATCCCCGGGACCACCCATACACAAAAATGTATGCACGCATGACTGTAAGTCGCTTTGGCATATTATAATTATTATTATTTTTACTGTTATTTTATTTTACTTCTGCTCTTTTTTTCTCAACACTTTTTTGTTGTTGTTTTATTGTACTTTTTTATAAAAAAATTAATGCACTGTTGGTTAAGGGCTTGTAAGTAAGCATTTCACTCTAATGTCTGCACCTGTTGTATTCGGTGCATGTGGCCAATAAAATTTGATTTGATTTGAATTACTAAACAATATGAACTCAGAAGGTTGTAGAAATCTTCAAAAGTATAGAAAGTACACACTAAGAAAAGAGGGTTCAGCAAGGGTTCTTTGGGAAGGGTGATGGTTCTATGTGGAACCATTATGACTCAAAGAACCCTTCATGCCATTCAATGGTTCTTTGCAGTTCACAAAAAGGGTTATTTGTGTTTAAGTGATAATTCAAATGTAGGGGCGGTGGCTCATTAGAATATTTTGCGGAGTGGATTGTTCATAGCTCTTTTTGTGTAACAGTGAGTGAGTGCCATTGACGTTTATCTAATGTGTTGTGTTATGCAATGACTGTTAATACACACAGTTATGTAGGACTATGGCCAGTGACTGTGTCTTGTGAACGACTCACGTATGGCCTTGTGTCAATTGAGAACGGTTGACTAAGTCAGTGGTTCTCAATTCTCTCCTCAGTGATCTAGTGATGTTACGTTTCATACTGAAGCTCCAAGGCATGCGTTGAAATCGCTAAGCAGCTAACTTCGAAGGAGTGTGCCGATAAGTGTATCACTTTATCAGAAGTACGTCATCAATGATGTCCGAAGCTTCGTTTAATCACATGCTTTTTTAAACCATGTGTTGCAAAATGCGAGATCCCACTGATTTCACCGTGGTTCTGGTGCTTTCTTCGATTAAGCTGCTTTCATACACCGACTGCTACTGGATACCATACTTATACAGTTAGTTAGGATTTTTTACAAGTAATTTCACCTGGACTGGTTTCTTGGCACGTAGAGTAGGGAACTATGGAACATTCCAGGATGTGGGAGTATGAGTTCGAATCCCGTTGAATGGACACTATTTTGAAAATAGTTTTGTGAAACCACACTTTCTGCACTGTTGTTCAAATAATTTGTTTTATTTAGTATAGTATAAGCTTCTCTCTTAAACATCCTCAATAATGCCATAGATTCAATTTTTTTTAAATAGTCCACTTGAAGGCAGAAAACGAAGCATGATGTAAGATGTGAACTGACTGTAGGCTATTAAAGCCAACGACTTACCACCACAGAGTTTTGATAAAATCAGTGGCGAAAAAAATACCTCTATCTGATAATCACACATTGCTATTTATTTCTGACCAGCAGATGTCACTAATGTGCATTGTGTGAATGAATAAAGAAGCTCAGAGCAATTAACCTAATTGACACAATTGGTTGGAAAGCCTCATTGCATCAGGAAGCTTTGTTTCCCCGTCACTACAGTGACCCGCAGCAGTTTGAGAGCTAGTTGAGAGCAACTTGTCACGGCAGGTAGCCTAGCATTAAGAGTCAGTAACTGAAAGGTCGCTGGTTTGAATCCCAAAGCTGACTAGGTGAAAAATATGCCGATGTGCCCTTGAGCAAGGCACTTAGCCCTAATTGTGCTTGTATGTTGCTCTGGATGAGAGCGTATATAACACCTATGGAATTTTAACAATATAGTATATGGCTAAACAGAATACCAAAGAAATGTAATGTTCTTCAAAAGGATCTACGAAGAACCTTTGATATTGAGGAAGGTTCTTTATAGAACCATTCTCTATAAAGGTTCTATAAAGAACCATAACAAAGGGTTCTTTTTAGCCACAAAAAGGGCTGTAACCATAGCGAACCCTTTTTTGGCACTATGTAGAACCTTTAGTTGTTAGTGTGTAACCACTAAATGCATTAAAGGAAAATGATTTGGTGTTACAAACAAACTGCAAATATCAACGCTGTTGTCATAAAATGTTACTATATGTTTTATATATTGTGATTCGTGTAGGTCGAAACATTGCATTCTGTTAAATTACAAAGCCCTTTTTTTATGAATACAATATTTTTGGTTATGGAAAAGATATTTCACATCGGTTTAGATTATTAAATTATTCTCTACACTGTCCTTGCTGGCCCATGTTGACTCCAATGCTTCCCACAGTTGTGTCAAGTTGGCTGGATATCCTTTAACCTGTCTTCTCCCCTTCATCTACAGTGATTGAAGTGGATTTAATAACAAGTGACTTCAATAAGGGATCATAGCTTTCACCTGGATTCACCTTGTCAATCTATGTCATGGAAAAAGCAGGTGTTCATAATGTTTTGTACACTCAGTGTATTAAAATATATGACATAAACAACAAATTATAAGCAGATGCTTTACAGTATATACTCAGATACACAAAATACATCTGGTTTCAGATCTAGAAGATTCTCCTCTTCAATAGTAATATAATCAATTCTGACCAGTAACTTACCTAGGGTCAAAGGTCACTGATCCATCACTAAAATGTATAGGATGATCCATAGAGATGTCACTCTTCATGGACAGATGACTTGGTACTGGAGAGACTGATCTCAGAGTTTGGTTGGAGATTCTGGAAAACATAATAAATCACCATGAAACTACATTTTTCAATATATCCAAATTATATTTCAATAGATAAAATACATTACATAAAGCATTAAAATATATGCCATTACATAAAGCAACAAAAATACACTGAGTGCACAAAACATTAAGAACACCCTTCTAATATTGAGTTGCCCCCCCCCCCTCCTTTTGCCCTCAGAACAGCATCAACTCATCAAGGCATTGACTCTTCAAGGTGTCGAAAGCGTCCAACAGGGATGCTGGCCCATGTTGACTCCTATGATTCCCACAGTTGTGTCAAGTTGGCTGGATGTTTTTTGGGTGTTGGACCATTCTTGAGACATACAGGAAACTGTTTAGCGTGAAAAGCCCAGCAGCGTTGCAGTTCTTGTTACATATCGGTGCGCCTGGCACTGATTGAAATGGATTTAACAAGTGACATCAATAAGAGATCATATCTTCACCTGGATTCACCTTGTCAATCTATGTCATGGAAAAAGCAGGTGTTCATAATGTTTTGTACACTCAGTGTATTAAAATATATGACATAAACAACAAATTATAAGCAGATGCTTTACAGTATATACTCAGATACACAAAATACATCTGGTTTCAGATCTAGAAGATTCTCCTCTTCAATAGTAATATAATCAATTCTGACCAGTAACTTACCTAGGGTCAAAGGTCACTGATCCATCACTAAAATGTATAGGATGATCCATAGAGATGTCACTCTTCATGGACAGATGACTTGGTACTGGAGAGACTGATCTCAGAGTTTGGTTGGAGATTCTGGAAAACATAATAAATCACCATGAAACTACATTTTTCAATATATCCAAATTATATTTCAATAGATAAAATACATTACATAAAGCATTAAAATATATGCCATTACATAAAGCAACAAAAATACACTGAGTGCACAAAACATTAAGAACACCCTTCTAATATTGAGTTGCCCCCCCCCCCCTCCTTTTGCCCTCAGAACAGCATCAACTCATCAAGGCATTGACTCTTCAAGGTGTCGAAAGCGTCCAACAGGGATGCTGGCCCATGTTGACTCCTATGATTCCCACAGTTGTGTCAAGTTGGCTGGATGTTTTTTGGGTGTTGGACCATTCTTGAGACATACAGGAAACTGTTTAGCGTGAAAAGCCCAGCAGCGTTGCAGTTCTTGTTACATATCGGTGCGCCTGGCACTGATTGAAATGGATTTAACAAGTGACATCAATAAGAGATCATATCTTCACCTGGATTCACCTTGTCAATCTATGTCATGGAAAAAGCAGGTGTTCATAATGTTTTGTACACTCAGTGTATAAAAATATATGACATAAACAACAAATTATAAGCAGAGGCTTTACAGTATATACTCAGATACACAAAATACATATTGTTTCAGATCTAGAAGATTCTCCTCTTCAATAGCAATATCATCAATTCTGACCAGTAATTTACCTGGGGTCAAAGATCCCTGATCCATCACTAAAATGTATAGGAAGATTCATAGAGATGTCACTTTTCATGGACAGATGACTGGGTACTGGAGAGACTGATCTCAGAGTTTGGTTGGAGATTCTGAAAAACATAATAAATCACCATGAAATTACATTTTAAAATATATCAAAATTATATTTCAATAGATAAAATACATTACATAAAGCATTAAAATATATGCCATTACATAAAGCAACAAACAAACAGTGTAAAAAACATTAAGAACACCCTCCTAATATTGAGTTGCAACCCCCCCATACCAGTCTCCTCCCCTGCATCTACACTGACTGAAGTGGATTTAACAAGTGGAACTTACTTGTAACATGGTCACATTGGCCTACTGATTCACTTCCTCATCTCAGTTCCACTTTAATCCTTAAGAGTCTATTCATGCACATACTTTATAATATGTCCATATATAGTTATAATCTGTTCTAGGAACATCTACCCAAAATATTACACCTTCTTTATTACTTCATCAAACATACACTACATGATCAAAAGTATGTGGACACCTGCTGGTTCAACATCTCATTACACCTGCTGGTCCAACATCTCATTACACCTGCTGACCAACATATCATTACACCTGCTGGGCCAACATCTCATTACACCTGCTGGCCAACATCTCATTACACCTGATGGTCCAACATCTCATTACACCTGCTGGCCAACATCTCATTACACCTGCTGGCCAACATCTCATTACACCTGCTGGTCCAACATCTCATTACACCTGCTGGTCCAACATCTCATTACACCTGCTGGTCCAACATCTCATTACACTTGATGCTCCAACATCTCATTACACCTCCTGGTCCAACATCTCATTCCAAAATCATGGGCATTAATATGGAGTTGGTTCCCTCTTTGCTGCTATACCAGACTCCACTCTTCTGGGAAGGCTTTCCACTAGATGTTGGAACATTGCTGCGGGGACTTGCTTCCATTCAGCAACAAGAGAATTAGTGAGGTCGGGCACTGATGTTGGGCGATTAGGCCTGGCTCTCAGTAGGCATTCCCAAGGTGTTCGATGGGGTTGAGGTCAGGGCTCTGTGCAGGCCAGTCAAGTTCTTCCAGTTCAAACCATTTCTGTATGGACCTTGCTTTGTGCACAGAATCGTCTAGAATGTCATTGTATGCGGTAGCGTTAAGATTTCCCTTCACTGGAACTAAGGGGCCTAGCCCGAACCATGAAAAACAGCCCCAGACCATTATTCCTCCTCCACCAAACTTTACAGTTGGCACTATGCATTAGGGCAGGTAGCGTTCTCCTGGCATCCGCCAAAACCAGATTGGTCCGTCGGACTGCCAGATGGTGAAGCGTGATTCATCACTCCAGAGATTGTGTTTCCACTGCTCCAGAGTCCAATGGCGGCGAGCTTGTTGGAAATGTTGCATCCTATGACCGTGCCACGTTGAAAGTCACTGAGCTCTTCAGTAAAGCTATTCTACTGCTAATGTTTGTCTATGGAGATTGCATGGCTGTGTGCTCGATTTTATACACCTGTCAGCAATGGGTGCGACTGAAATAGCCGAATCCACTAATTTGATGGGGTGTCCACATACTTTTGTATATATAGTGTATGTGTAAAAATAAATACATATATACAGTACCAGTCAAAGGTTTGGACACAGCTACTCATTTAAGGGTTTTTCTTAATTTTTACTATTTTCTACATTGTAGAATAATAGTGAAGACTTCAAAACTATGAAATAACACACATGGAATCATGTAGTAACCAAAAAAGTGTTAAACAAATCAAAAAATATTTTATATTTGAGATTCTTCAAAGTAGCCACCCCTTTGCCTTGATGACAGCTTTGCACACTCTTGAGCAATTTCCAAATGCCTGAAGGTACCACGTTCATCTGTACAAACAATAGTACGCAAGTATAAACACCATGGGACCACACAGCTGTCATACCGCTCAGGAAGGAGATGCGTCCTGTCTCCTAGAGATGAACATACTTTGGTGCGAAAAGTGAAAATCAATCCCAGAACAACAGCAAAGGACTTTGTGAAGATGCTGGAGGAAACACGTACAAAAGTATCTATATCCACAGTAAAACAAGTCCTATATCGACATAACCTGAAAGGCCACTCAGCAAGGAAGAAGCCACTGCTCCAAAACCGCCATAAAAAAGCCAGACTACGGTTTGCAACTGCACATGGGGACGAAGATCATACTTTTTGGAGAAATGTCCTCTGGTCTGATGAAACAAAAATAGAACTGTTTGGCCATAATGACCATTGTTATGTTTGGAGGAAAAAGGGGGTTGCTTGCAAGCCAAAGAACACCATCCCAACCGTAAAGCATGGGGTGGCAGCATTATGCTGTTGGGGTGCTTTGCTGCAGGCGGGACTGGTGCACTTCACAAAATAGATGGCATCATGAGGAATGAAAATGATGTGGATATATTGAAGCAACATCTCAAGACATCAGTCAGGAAGTTAAAACTTGGTCACAAATGGGTCTTCCAAATGGACAATGACCCCAAGCATACTTCCAAAGTTGTGGCAAAATGGCTTAAGGACAACAAAGTCAAGGTATTGGAGTGGCCATCACAAAGCCCTGACCTCAATCCTATAGAACATTTGAGGGCAGAACTGAAAAAGCGTGTGCGAGCAAGGAGGCCTACAAACCTGACTCAGTTACACCAGCTCTGTCAGGAGGAATGGGCCAAAATTCACCCAAATTACTGTGGGAAGCTTGTGGAAGGCTACCCGAAACGTTTGACCCAAGTTGAACAATTTAAAGGCAACGCTACCAAATACTAATTGAGTGTATGTAAACTTTTGACCCACTGGGAATTTGATGAAAGACATTTCACATTCTTAAAATAAAGTGGTGATCCTAACTGACCTAAGACAGGGAATTCTTACTAGGATTAAATGTCAGGAATTGTGAAAAACTGAGTTTAAATGTATTTGGCTAAGGTGTATATTAGAGATGTATTATTTTTATAATTGATGGGATGACTAACTTAGAAAAAATGTATTCTTGACTGGGCTAATGTAGGTTGTGTCACCTGGCAGGCTGTGATTGATGTGGAGAGCTGTTTTAGGAGTTAAGATAAGATCATAATTTGTGTATCCAAATGCTAGACTATACTGGTTCTTTGTGATCTGTGAACCTTCCTTGGACGTAGGAATGGTGTCTATGGGAGCTGGTTCTTCTCACTATGGCAGATTGTTATGATAAACGTATGCCTGGTAACAGAAGAGGTGGGGAACAGCCGGTGCGCCAACAGATAGGCTGAGTAAGTCTAAACCACGCTCAAGTCTCTACTCTGATTGGCCAGCAGAGAGGTGGGAAACTCTCTCTGTCAGAGTATTTGAGCAACAATCTGAAACAATGGATTTAGTTCTCTGAAGTGCCCTGCGAGGTATTTCAAAGAGCCCGTATATACGAAACATCATATTTACCATTGAAGGATTTTGCATTAATTAAAATAACTAGTATATCTTAGAAGTCGTGTTGACCTCTTTTGTTCCTAATGCCAGATTTGAATTGACGCAGCTTTGACAATTGGTGACACCCGACGTGATCTGGTAGAAGGGACTTCGCTGGGAAATGTCCGGCCCATTTGGTCATCTCTTTCATTGGACTGTGTGTTTCACAAAAAGTCCGGACTACTTAAAGAAGGTAAGCAGATATCTATTGTTAAATAACTAAAGATCTGCACATTGGCTTTATCCAAATTAATTTTGTGAAACAGCTGTCTGATGTAAGTGAACTAAATTATGAAACTATTATGAGTGGATAAGCACAATATTGTGACATGCAAACCTGTGATGAATGTGATGTTAAACCTTGGTACTGTAGAGTATTGTTTCACCGGCACGTACCAGAAGCCTAGGTACGGATAGGATCGGGAAATAGTACTGAAGTCCCCAGGCTAGGATCACCAGGGGTGAGAACTGGAGACACAGGGAATTATTGGCTAAGGGCGTTGGCTACTGACACATATCCATCGAGATATGGCTAGGATCAGAGGAGCGCCAAAATTTTATTTGAGTATTGTTTCTTTGACACATATCCAGAGAGATATGGCTAGGTTCTGAGAAAATACTGAAGTCCCCAGGCTAGGATCACCAGGGGTGTGAACTGTGGACACAGGGAATTATTGGCCAAGGGCGTTGGCTACTGACACATATCCATCGAGATATGGCTAGGATCAGAGGAACGCCAACATTTTAGTTGAGTATTGTTCCTTTGACACATATTCAGAGAGATATGGCTAGGATCAAGGAACATACTGAAGTCTCTGGACCACAAATGGTGGAAGTGTGAGATACAGGGATTAATTGATCAAAGTGTAACGTTGTGGCACATATCCACTGAGATATGGCTAGGATCATAATGGGCACTTAAATCTTAGATAGTGTTACGCTACTGACACGTATCAGAAGGCTAGATACGGTTAGGGTCAGGGGGACACTGGGTGTTGTTGTATGCATGAGTGCGCGAATGATCACAGACGAAATAAAATAGTGAATAGGGGTTATTAAAAATAATAAACCTGTATATTAAGACGTCTGTGGCTGTCCAAACTGTATAATTTGTGAATAACTGTTGGGTTTGTGGTTGCTTCAACCGTATAACCCGTTAATAACAATTGGGAATATGAAGGTAAAATAATGAATAACTAGTATGACTAAACTGAAACGTTTGAACTGATATAATTGAATTGTAACGTTTGATGTTTGACATAGCAAAACACTGGTTTTAAATAAGTAAATTGAAGTAATTTGATGTGTGGTGCTTGATTTGATGTATCAACCATTGGTTAAATAATTGAAACACTTTGGTTTATTTGTTTTGATTTACCATTTAATGTGTGGCACTGTAAGAATACTGCTTTCAAATAATTATGGCTGAAATAAACGTGCACCAACTTTAACTAATTAGGTGGGAATCATTTGATTTAAATAAATGGATTAAAGTACTTTGAATAACGGCAGAATATTGGAAACGCGCTAAAACGAGAAACAGCTCCTCACAAAGCCTGTTCCCTCTGGACAAGGAATAGGTAGAGTTGCGAGGGGAGGGGCTGAAGAGAGCGAAAGTGTGGCTTTTGGAGCCAGGAAAGACTGGGAGTTGGCTGGGAACGCCGCACGGGGTGATTGTTTGAGAGGTGCATGTGGGTTTCTGACGATGGATGTTCTGAACTTGCTCACCCGAGCGTAGACGTACGTCATGGGTGAGAAAGTAGAGAACATTTACATTTGCATTTTTGGTAATTTGGCGGACGCTCTTGTCCAGAGCGATTTATGGGAGCAATTGGGGTTGAGTGACTTGCTCGAGGGCACATCGGCAGATTTTTCGCCTGGTCGGCTCGGGGATTGGAACCGGCGACCTCTCGGTTGTTGGTGCGGTGCTATTGGTCACTAAGATGCCTGCCGCCCCATATGAGTTTAAGATTGTGGCGTTGTTGGATCATGTGATGGTGGAATAAACTGACCATAAGTAATGTTGTTTTAGACGTAATGTATAATATAGTACAAAGCAAATAGAGGGTTAAATTGAACTAATTATCATGGTAGAGCTAACGTAGTACAGTGAGGGAACTTCATTTTGTGTTAGAGGGTAAGGTGAGAAATCATTGTAATATGCTATTGGTGGAAATCTATTTATCATTTCAAGGCATGGAGTAACAATCTGCATTTATGAGTGTAAATTCCACTGCTGATGTGTTGATTGAATGGGTACGATGGAGTATTTGGTTTGGTAATGTTGAATGGACTATTTGTAGCGTGTTTTGGGGTTAAATAGAAAAAACTCACTTATTCAATAGGGAATGGGTGGAGAGAGAGAGTTTTTACGTGTATTAAAAGTTGCATAAGATAGCTTTAGTAATATTCTAGATAGGTCTATGAAAATATGTTACAAGTACGAATGACATTATTTCCTAATAAGGAAGATTGTGGGGAAGTTTCCCGCGCCTCCCCCATAATGTAGGAAGGAGCAGGAGAGGGAAAGGAGATGTAAGAGACAGGACATAGTTCAGATGGTAGGGATGTCATTAAGTGTATGCTGATCAACGATAGCAAGTATTTGTTTTATTAATTAGGGCCTAATCAGAGAGAACAGTTAAAGAAATTGGATGGCGAACTGAAGTAGCGATAGAGCTGTGAAAGTTGAGTAGGACAAAGGATAATAATTTATGGCTCTGGTTGGCGGGAAAAAGTGGAGGTCGGGAGACTTTACTGAGAGGAAGTGCTTTGATAAATTCAAATGGTTATGACTTTATTGTATAGGTTGAGTAACACCAGTGGTGGATGAAAATAAATGGTGGATTCTAAAAAATAAAAATAAAAATTAGTTTTGTTATGTGAACAATGGGATATCGTTTTTACTATTAGGATGATGGATTGAAAAAACATTGGTTATAAGTACACAGTTTAAGGAGGAAAAATATATATAATAGAGAAAGAGTTAGAGAGACAGAGGAAGTTAGAGAGGGAGAGAATAAAATAAATAGAGAGAAGGCAACTGTTTAGGTTTGAAAAACAAGCAGGCTGAGAGACAGAGACAACAGTTTCTGGAGCTTGAAAAGCAGAGACTAATAGAGTAAGAAAAATAACATACGGGAGCTGAGTATTTAATGGCCACTAGGGGAAATAGCTGGTAGAGGTAGAACTCCAGAATAGAAGGGGAGAGAGATTTTCTTAGGGGGTGGATCAAATAATTGATAATGGATCATTTGAGATGAGATCACATGTAGCAGAGATAGGGTAATCAATTAAATAATCATTGTATACTCGAGGAATTTTGAGTGGTTTAATGGATTAGTTATGAGGAATTAGATTGATACAACCAATTATTCATGGTTTAGGACTGGGGATATCTGTATAATGTTTTGTGTGTACTACCATCTTTAGATTACGGATGGTAATTGAAGGTTAACAAAATGTATAACCAGGAGAAAGAGATTAGCTTATCTCATTGGAATATTGCTCAGGGCAAGGGGGAGCAGTAGTGAAGTTAGGCAGTATTTAGGTCATAAGAGGGAGCTACCAAATTAAGTTGAGCCTAACTATCTTTGATTGTTATTTTTCAATTGTGTTTTTCAAATAAAAAAAACACACCCAGCATGATGTTTATAAAGGGTTGTTATGTTGAATTTAGGGGATTTTCAACAGTTCATGGGTGGTGTTTACTATGCTGTGGGATGGAACGGTTTGTTGGGGGATATTTGAACCTAAATTAATGGAATAAGCTGCAGTAATCAGAGGAATGTACAATCTAAGGCGAGACAACTATTGCCTAGATCATTGATTTAGCAATAGGATCAGGTAGATAGGGACTAGAGAAAAAATAAATAATAATTAGATGAAGAATGATGAGCTTTTTGGTAATGATAAACTGCTGTAAAGCTTGGGTACTCCATTATGTACTGCATACGGGTAAATTAAGTGATCTTATCTATGGGAAGGCAATGGTAGCCCATGGTAAAATAATTTGGAACTCTAAGGAGGCATACATACATCAGGGATGTTATCCAAATGGTAGAGAGTAAAGAGGGATATGACATTGGTCGTGATTTAAAGATGATGAGGTTTTTTGGTGGGCTATTAGATATAACTGGGTTAATCATGAACATAGAGGTTTTTATTCTTTGTTGCTAGGCAGAAGACTTAGGTGACCTAAATATGGACTTGTCATGTCCAACAATCAGTCTTCAGGTCAAGCCCGAGAGAGCCTGGGTAGAACAGAGTTTGAACTAAACATGAGTGTTTTTACAAGATAAGAGATTGATGATTGGATTACTAATTGATTCTGAACTGGATGAAAGTCGAATTTAGCTGCCATAAAAGACAAAGGAAGTGGGAGGAGCAATAAAGAAGCAAAAGACAATCTCAAAAATGAAAGGCATGGCAATTGGATGATAAATTACATAAGGAATTGTTTAGGAAGGTGGTAATATTGACACATGGGCAAATCATGTGTCAAAAAGGGGGAGTGATAGGATTAAATAATAAATATATACGAAGGAGAGGACAAAATACTTTAAAAAAAAAAAAAACAACAACAATAGAAATTGAGAGCTCAACATGTATGTGTGAAGATAGTTTATTAACCACACCCGTATGTCAGAGGTTTTGTGCCCCACAGGTGAACTAAAGGAGAAGATGACCCACTCTATCTCACCAGGAGACTGGGTGTGGATCCAGTCTCTAAAAGAAGAAAAACTGGAAGCAGGCCTGTTGGGAAGGGCCCTATCAAGTCCTATTAGATCCACCTGGGTGCATGTTACACCTGATGAACAAACACAGAGTTAGGAGAAAGAACCGATCACCACTAGGGCTCGGGGGTTGGCTCCTTAACGAAGATTCCCTTACCCTGTCTGATCATCCCTGTGTGAGTTCGGTAGAAGGTGAAGCAATGGGTTGGCGTCTGACATGTTCTCAGGGCGAGGGTGGGGATTCACAGGTCTCCTGACGGTAGGTAGCTGTCTGATTGTGGGGGCCATATTCCTAACACACTCAGACCCTTCTGATCAGCTAGAAGTAGTAGTTAACCTAACACAAGTTGATAAAATAATACCTGAGCACAGTCTACAAAGGCATAGGAGACAGCTAGACGTAGGGAAAGGGGAAGTACTAGGGACTTTAGGAAAGGACATCACCATATGTATGTCACCATGTACATCCTAGGATTATGTAGTTGCTCATACAGAGCGGGGGGGATATGTAAATCTCCATACACAGTTTAGGGACAGGTGTAGTATTGTGAAAGTAGGGAATTACCAGAAATGGCAGTGCGACCCATAGAAGGGTAGGTACTGTCTGAAAGTCTGAAGAACGCAAAAACAGGTTTATCCTCCATGCAAGCCACCTGGGAATGTGGTGAAAGAGTCTTGTAGTAACTTGAACTATCTGTATCCCCCGATAACAAAGTAATTCCGACCTAGGTTGCCTACGTTTGAAGTCTCAGGGGATTCTAATTGTTTTTCTAGGACTAGTAAGATAGGATACAGAGTAGGGCATCTTAGCTCCTGCTCCCACACAGAGAATATCACAACTAAGAGAGACCATGACTAATCTCTCCTCTTTGTTGCAGCCAGAGGATTTTAGGAACCAAAACCAGGCCCGTGCTGACATCTGATGGTTGTGTGGTGATAACTGATTGTGAACTCACCTACATATGTAAACAATCAAACGTGTCAGAGACTGGTGAGTTGTCACGTAGAAAGTAGGACCTCCTCCCGGGATCCTTTGATGAAAGGATCATTTGATGGGATAGGAGTACTTCGAAGGGGTTCCAGCACAATTCAAAGCTAGAAATCAGATCGCAGCTGGGTTTGAATCAAGTATTTTTTGGTGGTCAACAATTAATAAAAACGTAGATTGGATAAATTATATTTACTATAACCAGCAAAGATTTATAAACCACACTCGTGATGCAATAAAGGGATTAGCTGAGCAGACAGCGGCAACTAGCTTAATGGCATGGCAGAATAGAATAGCTTTAGATATGCTTTTGGCTGAGCGGGGCGGAGTTTGTGTTCTGTTTGGATATATGTGCTGTACTTTCATCCTCAAACAATATAGCACCGGACGGGTCAGTGACAAAAGAGCTTCAGGGGAGTAACCACGCTGGCGAACGAACTGGCTGAGAACTCTGGTATTGATAGCTCCATAAACGGTTGGTTTGATAACATATTTGGTAAATGGAAAACTGTTGTTGTAACTATTCTGGGTGAAGTTATAGCTTCTATGGGTATACTTGTTCTTTGTGGATGTTGTCTTATTTCCTGTGTCTGAGGTTTGGTGAGAAAGGAGATGGAGAAGGTGGTTTCCCAACAGATGGTGAGATACGGCCCAATCCTGGACTCCGACCTAAGGAATTAAGGATATGACCTACCAGGCTTGGTGGAGTGACACTAGAGGGTGTCTAAATGGGGCCAAAATATACTTCTCTGTTTGTGTTTTATGTTTTAATAGTCTTATGTTTTGTGTTTTATTAATCCTGTGTTTTATGGTTTGAAGTTCCTTGGTGACTGGTAACAATTTGCAAGTTGGGTGTAGATGGACTGAGGGTTTAAATGTTTTAGTATCATTATGTGTGATTAATAAAAGTGTGATTATTTTTGTTTGTATTGTATTTTAATGACTGACACCCTGTGTTTTCTTATTTTGAATCACACCCTAGTGGGTGTGAAAAGGGGGATTATTAGAGATGTATTATTTTTATAATTGATGGGATGACTAACTTAGAAAGAATGCATTCTTGACTGGGCTAATGTAGGTTGTGTCACCTGGAAAGCTGTGATTGATGTGGAGAGCTGTTTTAGGAGTTAAGATAAGATAATAATTTGTGTCTCCAAATGCTAGACTATACTGGTTCTTTGTGATCTGTGAACCTTCCTTGGATGTAGGAATGGTGTCTAGGGGAGCTGGCTCTTCTCACTATGGCAGGTTGTTATGATAAACGTATGCCTGGTAACAGAAGAGGTGGGGAACAGCCGGTGCGCCAACGGATAGGCTGAGTAAGTCTAAACCACGCTCAAGTCTCTACTCTGATTGGCCAGCAGAGAGGTGGCAAACTCTCTCTGTCACAGTATTTGAGCAACAATCTGAAACAATGGATTTAGTTCTCTGAAGTGCCCTGCGAGGTATTTCAAAGAGCCCGTATATACGAAACATCATATTTACCATTGAAGGTTTTTGCATTAATTAAAATAACTAGTATATCTTAGAAGTCGTGTTGACCTATTTTGTTCCTAATGACAGATTTGAATTGACGCAACTTTGACATGTATGTAAACTTCAGACCAACTGTAGATTGTAATATGTATTTCTCTGGCTTATCTTCCCAAGTGATTTGACCCACGCACTCCTACTGCTTATTATGTGACTTGTTAAGCGCATTTCTACTCCTGAAACTTTTCAGGCTTGCCATAACAAAGGGGTTGAATACTTACTGATTCAAGACATTTCAGCTTTTCATTTTTAATTACATTTGTAAAGACTTCGTAAAACATAATTCCATTTTGACATTATGGGGTATTGTGTGTAGGCCAGTGACCAAATAAATCTGAATTTTATGCATTTTAAATTCAGGCTTTAACATAACAAAATGTGGAAAATGTCAGTCAAGGGGTGTGAATACTTTCTGAAGGCACTTTATATACCTAAAATCCGGCAAATTGAGAGTTCTCCACTAAAGTTTTACAAACAATAAAAACCTTGGGGTGCCCGAAAATATTATTAAAAAGTTTGGTCCTTGGACACAGAGGGGTTAAACACTAAAGTTACCGTCCATCTAGTGAAGAGAGGAGAACCGGACAGAGGCCAGCATCCGTCAACGAGAGAGGGAGAAGCCCTCCACGGTATTTAACAGGTGGAAGAAACAACCCGGGAGCTCCATCGGTCCACAAGAAATGCAGGCAGCCGGTGATGATGTAGTGGTAGCTAGGATAACTAGGATGCTGCTGGTAGAGTAGCTAGCTTAGCTAGCTGTACCGACTAGCTTGGCTAACTAGCAGGTCGTTCGTCTGTCCATCGAGGATGATGACAAATCCGGTGAACCACACAATTAAACAAGAATAGCAACTGAAAAGGATCTGGCTACACTCATACTGTCACTGACCATTACGCAAAAAGCAAATTGAACAATAAACTTCGGTGTCTCAACACTGTAACGAACTCCGTCGTTATTCCCCAAGATCACCTCAGACCACTCTGCGCGTAACTGGACAATATGCTTGGCGCCAAACCGTCCGTGGACGCGGACAGTTTCAGAACGCGGACATGAGCACTGCCACACAATAAACTAAAAGCAGTCTTTAAAGTCGGGTATATTAGTAATATTCTTTTTTTTTTATGTCAAACAAAAATTATTCTTTTTTATTTTTTCAATTTAAAGTTTTATTAAGTTTTCAATCAACCAACCAAACACATTCCACATTCACAGATGTGAAGGGGGAGTTGAGATCTTCTTGGTCGGTCTCTGATAGTTTAGGTAGCGAGATTCCCTCTAGGAAGGAGTGGAGTTCTGCCTCCGTGTGTTTTCTCTCAGAGGTATATAGTTTGCAGTAAAAATCATGAAAAGTTAAATTGATCTTTTTTGGATCATATGTGACCTCATCCTCTGCTGTTCGGATAGCCATAATTGTACGCTCTGACTGCTCTTTTTTTAATTGATAAGCAAGCAATCTACTAGGCCTATTGCTATACTCATGGTATTTCTGTTTAGTAAAGAAAACTTTTTTTTTAATCTCCCGAGTATAGTCCAAATTCAGTTTGGCTTTGGCTGCTTTAAGTTGACTCCAGGAGGTGCTGTCTGGGGATTGTTTATGTACTTTTTCACAGCGTTCCAGCTCCCTCTCCAGATCTAGCCTGTGTGCTTCCATTGCTTTTTTCTTAGAGGAAGCATATGCAATTAGATGACCTCTTAGTGTGGCTTTAGCAGCGTCCCACATTGTGGCCGGAGAAACAGGAGAATCTTTGTTGTCTTGTGTGTAGTTGTCTATCCATGTAGTTACCAATGTATGGAATGCTTCGTTTGATAGCATGGAGGTGTTGAATTTCCAGCTCTTTGATCTCGGGATGTTTTTGCAGAGGTCAAAGCGGAGGTGGACAAAGGCGTGATCCGAAAGCGCTATGGGTCCGATTGTACACGTGGCTGAATTTATGAAACTCTTTGGGATAAAAATGTAATCTATACGGGAGTAGGTGTTATGGACATTAGAGTAGTATGTATAGTCCATAGCTGAGCTATTAGTCTCTCTCCAGATATCTATCAGTCCCATCTCTTTAGTAAGAGAGTTCAACATCTTTGCAGATCTAGGATTTGTGGTGGTGACTTGAGATGATTTGTCTAGGGTTGGGTTCAGGGTACAATTAAAATCTCCGGCCAACACTCCAAAGGAAACACAATGCTCATTGAACAGAGTTATCATTTTCGACATAAAAGCAGGAGTATCTGTGTTAGGGGCGTATATGTTTAAGATAGTAATTGGTTGCCCATACAGTGACCCAGTTATCAAAATAAATCTCCCCTCCGGATCAGATATGTTTTTGTCAATTATGAATGGAACATTCTTATGGATAAGTATTGCTGTACCTCTACTGTTGGATTTGAAAGATGAGAAATACACCTGTCCCACCCAAGCTCTGCGGAGTTTGGCATGTTCAGCATCACAGAGGTGTGTCTCTTGCAATAGCGCGATGTCTGCTTTTTCCTTTTTTAGAGCACATAGTATCTTTTTCCGTTTTATTGCATGGCCTAGACCGTGGCAGTTCCATGTCAATAGATTTAAGGTACTAGTCATCGTCATCGAACAGTAATCGAACTTTAGTGCAAGTCATCTCTGGGTAAAGGTGGATAGTAGTTACAGCTGCGTTCACATAAAAGGAAAATAAATGGTTTACATAAAATAACAATCTCTGAACACCCCAGCCGAGTTCCCAAACAACTCGACATATCCCGTTGGATCTGTTACCTCCCCGCTCAGTCACAATTCTGTGTTCCAACAAAAAAAAAAAAGACCGGGAACAGTTAGCAACGCACAACGTCTCCCCCTCCCCACCAAAGAAATGCCTCATCCTCTCCGCCCGCATTGAGTAACTGACAACATAGCCCCCGTCCAGACCACATTAAAAAAGGGAGAAAATAAAATCAATAGCCCAGCCTACATACAGTAGGCCTAGGTTATAATATGGGGCCTATCCCTCTCAGCTAAAGGAACATAAATATAGATTGGACGGCTATAATGAAATTTAGCAGGGCGGTGGGTCTTTGGATATCGGCTATATGTTGTCTTACCTCCTTTAGTAATAACAGTAATCGCATTTAGTCAATGGTCCATTTCTCATTGACCGGGGTTGTCTTTCAAAAAACGTTTTGCCTCTTCGGGAGTTTTGAAGTGTCGCAGGGCTCCTTGGTGAAGAATCCTGAGCTCGTTTGGATATTTGAATCCCCTAAAGATGCCTCGGTCAATGGAGCATTTCTTCACCTCGTCAAACTCTCGGCGCTTTCGGCGTATTCCAGCTGACAGGTCCTGGAGTAAGGTGAGTTTGGCGTTTCCCACTGTAATGGTGTTGGTTTTCGCCGCCTGTAGGACTCGTTCCTTGTCGGTGAATCTCAGGAAACGTATGGTGATTGGGCGCGGTGGTTGTCTGGCTGCTGGTGGGGGCCTCAGTGCTCGGTGAGCTCTCTCGAGTTCTATGGGCCTGTCGGTGGACAGGTGGAGCCACTCGGGAAGTTTGTCTTGCAGGTAGCGGATCAGTGGCATGTTTCCCTCTTCTTTTTCGCCCAGATTTAATAGAACACAATTATTCCTTCGCCCCCTGTTTTCCAGGTCCTCTGTTTTCTCTTCCAGCTGCTCTATTTTTTTTTTAGCATATGCTATTGTTTCCATGGCGTCTGTCAATACGTTTTCCGTGGATAGGATTCGCCCCTCTGCCTCGTCCAGGCGCCCCGCGTTTATGGTTATCTTGTTGTTTATGTCAGGCAAAGCATTTTCCAGGATTGTCACCTTGCCCCCTATCGCACTGAGCTGAGCGTTAATGGCATCTAGTTTAGTGTTGAGTTCTGTACGTTGGGATCTCAGCTCAGAAAAGATGTCTTCGACAGAGTGCGAGGTTGGCATTCGTTGGGCCTCGGGGGGGGACGGGTCCTCTTTCTCCTGGCTAATGGCGCTAGCTTTTTCTGAAGCTAGCTGCTTCTTGGAGGCTTTTTCCGTCGCTAGTACTCGAGTCCGGGTAAAAATGTCACCTGTAGTGTTGCCTTTTGAAGCCGCCATGACTTTTTGACTAAAGCTAAATGAGTTTAAACTTGAAGTGGAGGTAAGATTAGGAATTGGAAACTACTTGTGCGGAGCTCCTAGTTCATGCGGCCATCTCGTTCAAGGGTCACGTGATCCCCCCTATTCTTTTTTTAAAACAATATTTTGAGATCTGGGCACGTATCCACAAAGCGTCTCAGAGTAGAAAATTGGTCCTCTCTCTCCCCAGACAGACTCATTTTAGACCACTAACCCCTAAACAGAGATACAGCATGTTGGTTGTGGTTAACACAGTGACAACTAATTCTTGAATGTACATCTGCCGCACTCTCAGAGAAATAAGTAGTACTACTAGGTTTTACACAGTCAAATGTAACAAATAACTACATATTTTTATATTTGAACTGTACACATGATGAGATCTGTATGTAAAACATTTACCTTTGAATTTAGCAGATGTTTTTGTCCAGGGCCTGGTATCCCAAAAGCATTTTAAGGCCAAGTTCATCGTTAGAACCTTCGTAGGAGCATTGTTAAATCTCGGAGCTGTTTCCCAAAACCATCGTTATTAACGTTGCACTTGAAAATGCTCATATTCTAACACCTGCCTCAGACAACTTGTAGAACAGCCAAGTGCGTCGTTAGATGCTTTTTTGCCCTCCCACGTCACTTTATACTTTATATGTAGTGTATTCAAGCTTTAAAAACGCTTCTAGAGTTTGTAATTTCCACTTAAAAAATGTCAAACTAGATTTGCCCTAATGAAAAATGTACCGACCACTACAAAAAAAATTGATGAATTACAATGCACATAAAAATTTACATTTCCTATTGCTGCAGGATTAGTTTCCTAATGTGAGAAACTGGGTCAAATTAAGATATGGCATCTGTAAGTTCATTCATCTTAAGATATCTAGGTGAGACAACCACATATCACAGTCAAATATACAGGATACGAACATCCCATTCCAGCTAAACAATGGATATATAGCATTTATACAAAAAAACATTTATTTTTATACACATCTCAAATGGCTGTGACATCTCTTCTCCATGTTAACTGTCAAGAATAATAATAAGTCACTGTTTGTTAAGGTAGTTATAGACAGTGCAGCAACACATGGCCATGTCTCACACTTATTTTTATTCATTAAAAGTAGGCTATTTATTGTCTTTCAATCTGAGAATGTAGACAGAAGGGCTAAAACGGGCATGATTGATCTGAGGGTGTCACGTTCGTCGGATACAGAGGACCAAGGCGCAGCGTGGAAGGTGAACATACTTTTATTTATTAGAATAATCACCCGAACAAAAACAACAAATCGATACGTGACGTCCTCAGTTCAAACACAAACCTACACTGGAACAAGATCCCACATCAAACAATGCCAAACGGCTACCTAAGTATGGCTCCCAATCAGAGACAACGAGCTACAGCCATCTCCGATTGGGAGCCACCCTGGCCAACATAGAAATACAAAACTAGAACAAAAAACTAAGAACACTCACACCCTGGCTCAACATACAAGCGTCCCCAGAGCCAGGGCGTGACAAAGGGGAAATCATTGATCCATTCAGAAAGTTATTTTGCAACAAGTAAGAGATGTTATATTATGTCAAGTAGGCTAGGTTATAATATATAATAGTGGTTTGTTAGTGATATGCAGATTGAGGTCTATACCTCAGCTATAGCCTACATACAAAACAAGTTTTAGTTCTCCTACAACAGGCTGATTAAATTAAGATCCTACATCTGTACAGAGCTTGTCTTTATCTAAACCAAGGCAGTTTGCATTATTAGCAATGATGTTGCAACTGTCAGCTGCTGTAAACCTATATGATTGGATGTTATAGACCCCCATCTGAACAGTTTCTTTCCCCATGCTGTTGTCCTCACCAACTGGCCATCTGGCCCATAGAGACTAAAGGACTATACACTCTATGCTGCACACCACATCAAGCCATCTCTGAACTGTACACTACCATCTGGCCCATAGAGACTAAAGGACTATACACTCTATGCTGCACACCACATCAAGCCATCTCTGAACTGTACACTACCATCTGGTCCATAGAGACTAAAGGACTATACACTCTATGCTGCACACCACATCAAGCCATCTCTGAACTGTACACTAAATAACTGAACTATACTGCATTAGCACTCTGTTCATCTCTCTTAGATATATTTATGTAAATGTATACCCACTGTACTGTATTTAAGTGATAATGCCTGAGAAGCAGGTGTTTGTAAGATATATTGGCACGGGTTTTGTTAGGCAAACTGTGCAAATACAGTGCCTTGCAAAAGTATTCATCCCCATTGGCATGTTTCCTATTTTGTTGCATTACAACCTGTAATTTAAATGGATTTTTATTTGGATTTCATGTAATGGACATACACAAAATAGTCAAAATTGGTGAAGTGAAATGAAAAAACTGCAAACTAGCTGCACTGTTTAGTTTGACCTGTTTTCTATTGATATTTCTTTGTATTCATGATTTCGACTGGTTGAGAAAAGCTGCCTGCCAGTCTGTCTCATCCCGACTCCTGACACGTTCATTACTATGCGACAGCTGGAGATCGAATTTGAATATTGAAACAATGTTGCAAATGTAAATGCAAACTAAATGTTAGTCTAAAAGAAATGTGAGATAATGTCTAGATACTTTTGATATGGCTGGGCTGATGAGATAGTGGATTGCGCAGTCAGATGGAACAGAATATCTAGGCATTTAATGTCATAGATTTAGCCGGTGGTAATTTGTGGAATAGACACCGGCTGGAATGCGGTTTTAACCAATCAGCATTCAGGATTAGACCCACCCGTTGTATAAATTTGTATATCCACTGCTCATTCTCTTATAGCGCAATGCTCACTCTAGCTATGTGTGTATAATGTTGTACGTAAACTTTGTGTAAACTCCTCTGTCTGTATTCTGTCTCTAAATGTTGTCTATCACTAGCAGCACCATATCACCAAGTAAAATTCTGAGTAAAGGATCTTAATTTGATCACCCCCCACTGCAGAATAACTTCCATGCAATGCAGGAAATGTATTTGAGGTTTAAAACGACTTCTAAAGTTTCAGAATAGATTTTTTCATATGAAGAATATATCAACCTTACAAAAATGTACATAAATTATGATCCACAATTCCTGTTGCTGCAGGAATATTTTCCTGCTGTAGCAAACTAACTCAAATTAAGATCCTACATACAGTTGAAGTTGGAAGTTTACATACACCTTAGCCAAATACATTTAAACTCAGTTTTTCACAAATGCCTGTCTTAGGTCAGTTAGGATCACCACTTTATTTTAAGAATGTGAAATGTCAGAATAATAGTAGAGAGAATGATTTAGTTCAGCTTTTATTTATTTCATCACATTCCCAGTGGGTCAGAAGTTTACATACACTCAATTAGTATTTGGTAGCATTGCCTTTAAATTGTTTAACTTGGGTCAAACGTTTTGGGTAGCCTTCCACAAGCTTCCCACAATAAGTTGGGTGAATTTTGGCCCATTCCTCCTGACAGAGATGGTGTAACTGAGTCAGGTTTGTAGGTCTCCTTGCTCACACACGCTTTTTCAGTTCTGCCCACACATTTTCTATAGGATTGAGGTCAGGGCTGTGTGATGGCCACTCCAATACCTTGACATTGTTGTCTTAAGCCATTTTGCCACAACTTTGGAAGTATGCTTGGGGTCATTGACCATTTGGAAGACCCATTTGCGACCAAGCTTTAACTTCCTGACTTATGTCTTGAGATGTTGCTTCAATATATCCACCTAATTTTCCTTCCTCATGATACCATCTATTTTGTGAAGTGCACCAGTCCCTCCTGCAGCAAAGCACCCCCACAGCATGATGCTGCCACCCCCGTGCGTCACGGTTGGGATGGTGTTCTTCGGCTTGCAAGCACCCCCTTTTTCCTCCAAACATAATGATGGTCATTATGGCCAAACAGTTCTATTTTTGTTTCATCAGACTAGAGGATATTTCTCCAAAAAGTACAATCTTTGTCCCCATGTGCAGTTGAAAACTGTAGTCTTGCTTATTTATGGCGGTTTTGGACCAATGGCTTCTTCGTTGCTGAGGGGCCTTTCAGGTTATGTCGATATAGGACTAGTTTTTACTGTGGATATAGATAATTTTGTACCTGTTTCCTCCAGCATCATCACAAAGTCCTTTGCTGTTGTTCTGGGATTGATTTGCACTTTTCGCACCAAAGTACGTTCATCTCTAGGAGACAGAACGCGTCTCCTTCCTGAGAGGTATGACGGCTGTGTGGTCCCATGGTGTTTATACTTGCGTACTATTGTTTCTACAGATGAACGTGGTACCTTTAGGTGTTTGGAAATTGCTCCCAATGATGAACCAGACTTGTGGAGGTCTACAATTTTTTTTCTGAGGTCTTGGCTGATTTCTTTTGATTTTCCCATGATGTCAAGCAAAGAGGCATTGAGTTTGAAGGTAGGCCTTGAAATAGATCCACAGGTACACCTCCAATTGACTCAAATTATGTCAATTAGCCTATCAGAAGCTTCTAAAGCCATGACATCATTTTCTGGAATTTTCCAAGCTAAGTAAACTTCTGACCCACTGGAATTGTGATACAGTGAATTATAAATGAAATAATCTGTCTGTAAACAATTGTTGGAAAAATTACTTGTGTCATGCACAAAGTAGATGTCCTAACCGACTTGCCAAAACTATAGTTTGTTAACGAGAAATTTGTGGAGTGGTTGAAAAACGAGTTTAATGACTCCAACCTAAGTGTATGTAAACTTCCGACTTCAACTGTAGGTAGGGGTAAAAGTGACTAGGCAATCAGGATATAGATTACATCACACACACACACACACACACACAGGGAGGGAATGTTGTGTTTGTTTAATATTGTTTCAGGACTATGAAAATGGAAAAAAGGATTAGCCTATGGATTATGAAAACAACAAAAATAAATGGGAAAATGGGAGAGGAGAAATGACTAGAGACAGTGTTGTTTAACTCACTGACCATGACCCATAAGTTCTTCTTACCTTTGTTCAGTAGAAAAGTCTCCCTCTCTAAACATTATAGGTATATCCATAGACCAGTCACTCTTCATGGACACACAGCTGGGTACAGGGGAGGCTGGTCTCTCCTGCTTGATTGGGCTTCAACACAACAGAGACAAACATTACATCTCTCATCTACTCTGAGCTCAGATGGAGAAACAAGAGTTTCATTCCAAAACGCTATATATCCATTTTCAGAAATGTTGGTCAATTTGCTTTTAAAGTTGAAAGAAATTATGAAAGAGGTTGGTGTGTTTTTTCACCATCTAGTCATGGTATGGGGTTTTTCAATGACAGACATGTATTTGTTTAAAATCTATCACTTGATGGTTTCATTTCAGAGAGACCAAGAATCATGTTTATTGCTAAATACTACATATCTGCCTCACTCTCAGAGAAATAAGTAGTACTACTAGGTTTTACACAGTAATAATATATATCTGCCTTACTCTCAGAGAAATAAGTAGTACTGCTAGGTTTACACAGTAATAATATATATCTGCCTCACTCTCAGAGAAATAAGTAGTACTGCTAGGTTTTACACAGTAATAATATATCTGCCTCACTCTCAGAGAAATAAGTAGTACTGCTAGGTTTCACACAGTAATAATAATCAAAAAGAACGCTCGATCGAGGTGTTACTTTGGCAGATAATGTCACCCATCTAAATATATCATTTTTTAATTATTTTTTATAATTAACAAAATGTATGGTGTTTTTGGTTTATGTCAGTTTCATTGTGCTATGCTATAAATTGTTATTTTATTCTTGTAAGTGGTAAAATTAACTAGAACATTTCATATTTTGCAATTCTGAGTAATTACTACTTTAGTAAGGATATACTTTATTCAGTACTACTGCAGTTGCTAAATAATTCCAATAGATGGAGGCATAAGACCACGAATGACATTTCAGAAGGTTAGTTTAGTTTTCTCCCTGGATACACCACCACTCCCCCTCACAGGAAAACTCCTGCACACGCTTTTTACTGTCCCTTTCCACACTGCTGAAGCAAGAGGAACGACTGAAAACGCATTTAACAGATTACTGTGAAATAATATAATGATGATTCATGTTTATTATTAGCTGTTTTATGCTCATGTTTTGAAATTATACTTCATTACTATAACGATTATAAATAAGCCTGAACATTAATTTAGTCACCTCTGGTCGAGAAAAACTTATTTTCCTAGTACATTCATTGTGAGATTCATCAACCAGCAGCGAGCACTCTGCCTTCTAGCGCAAGCGAGGGGCATGTTGAGGTACATTTGCTAACCGGGAGGGTTGCATTATCGGGGGAAAACTACCCGTCCTCCAAGACACATACAGCACCCGATGTCACAGGAAGGCCAAAAATATCATCAAGGACATCAACCACCCGAGCCACTGCCTGTTCACCCCACTATCATCCAGAAGGCGAGGTCAGTACAGGTGGATCAAAGCTGGGACCGAGAGACTGAAAAACAGCTTCTATCTCAAGGCCATCAGACTGATAAATAGCCATCACTAGCACATTAGAGGCTGCTGCTGCCTATTGAAATCACTGGCCACTTTAAGAAATGGAACACTAGTCACTTTAATAATGTTTACATATCTTGCACTACTCATCTCATATGTATATACTGTATTCTATAATATACTACTGTATCTTAGTCCATGCCGCTCTGTCATTGCTTATCCATATATGTATATATTATTAAATTCCATTCCTTACTAATTTTGTGTGTATATGTTGTGAAATTGTTAGATATTACTTGTTAGATATTACTGCACTGTCGGAGCTAGAAGCACAAGCATTTCGCTACACCCGCTATAACATCTGCTAAACACGTGTATGTGACAAATAACATTTGATATGATGTAATTTATTGGCGGGCTGGAAGATGCACTCTTGTCTTTTCTATTCCGAGGTTATTTACTCCCAATATCAGATATTAAGATTATTTTCTATAATGCATGTAAACTAGGGTTGAGCTTAGCGCATCTGACTAGTGATTATTTACCCGGGGTTCAACACCTGCTATAGTCACTATTTAATTGCTATTCCAAAAGCATCACAGGCCTAATACGAGATATATAGCTAACTAAAGTAATGAGTGACCATTTTAGAAAATCATGGGACATATAGTATTTGGTTGCATAATATTTTATGTCAATCATATTGCTGCTTGTAGCCTATAACTGATGCTTCGTTGTCTTATGCTGCCATCTATAGGAAATATTTAGCAATTAAAAGTTATTAATTCACGTACAGACGTTGGTGAGGCAGCTGAGAAATGAAGTGTATTAGATCAGTCTCAAACCTGCCCCACGCCAATTTCTGGACTTTCACACAGAGGTTACTAGGTCACCCAATTCAAACCACATTTGAAAAATAAAACAAATGTGTCTTATTTATCAAGTGTTCTGTCTTGCAATTATACATATAATAAAAAATAATAATAATAATCAAAACGCTATTTAATACTATAATTGTATTTACTAAGATCATATTATTACTAAAATAGTTTCTAAAACTGTTCTAGGCTACCCTACCCTAGAATTAGGGGTTACGGCTAAAATAGGTTATAAGTAGGGTAAGAGTTTCTGTATAGCACTTTGTGACATCTGCTGGTGTAAAAGGGGCTTTATAAACAGGGGTGCACATAACTGGTACGCAGGTACGCAAGCGCGACAACAATCAGGAATGCGTAATGCCACTTGTGTTACTACGCGCCTTTGCGTACTTGACAGATCTTCTCATCTAACCTTACACATGACATGTTGCTTGTCAACTACTGTCAGGGATGTCCAAAAAGCATCAGACATTAAGCAGCTTCTTTGGCGTTTCGCCACCTACAAAGAAACGCCAACTGGAGCCAGAGCCGAAGAAAATACTTTTTTCGGAAAAGCGGCTCCAAGATGTGCAGTGGCTTGAAGCTAACGATGAGCGCACTGAAATGTGGTGCAAGATTTGCCGCTCAAATTCACATCTAGCAGACAAAACAGGTGCATTTTATAAAGGCTCAAAGAATTTCAACCATCCTTAATTTGACAAACATGAAAAGAGCAAGGAGCACACGAATATGGCGCAAGCCATTGCTAAGCTAGCCGAGAAGAAATGTCCAGTCGCCCACTTGCCAGATGGCGAGACAAGCTGAATGAAGAACAGCGGCAAGCTCTGTTTAATATTTTTCTCCTCGCCTTCCATAAAGCTGAATACGCACGTCCCATGTCTTCCTATTCTGAGGATGTTCCTTTACTGAAGCGGATAGGAGTAAATGTCGGAGGTGCATATCATTCACGTGAAGGGGGCACACGGATCATGCAGAGCATCGCTCACACCATCAGCGGGGAGTAACGAGCCAAGTTGCAGTCTGCTGAATTTTGGGGGTTGCTTTTTGATGGATCTGAGGACATCACAAAAACTGAGCAGGAAATCGTTTACATTGTGTCTGTGTCCAGCAACGGAGAGTTTACTTCGGACTTTATTGGACTGATTGAATTGGGTGCTGACTGAACCGAGCAGGCCATAACAGACGGACTTGTGAGACTTTTCCAGAACAGAGGCTAGGATGACTGGACAACAAAGTTGGTCGCTGTGTGCACAGACGGGGCTGCTGTTAACGTAGGTATCTACAACGGCGTTGTGCCAAAACTCCGGCAACTTGCTGCGGTTGGAGACTCCCTTGTGCACATTCTGTGCACCGCACACTCACTGGAGAATTGCGCGAAATCAGCTGATCGCAACGTTCCTTACTGTGAGACATTTAATCGCTCTGTGGTCAAGCTGCTGCAATTTTATTTACAAAAAGGTGGAGCAAAAAAAACTGCTGCACTGAATAAGCTATGTGAAGAAAATGGGATCTCCTTTGTGAAACTGGGTAAGTTTCATAATATCAGATGGTCTGCATGGAGGCATGAAACACTTAAAAATATCAAGACTATTGCCAGCCATTAAAATGCAACTGGTTATGAGCGATAACAGTGACTTGCAGCATTTCTGCACAGAGCATTTTCAGTGCTTTCTGTCAAACATGCTTGACATTTGCAACATTTTGAAGACCACATCCATTAGGTTTCAGAAGGAAAAGCTGACCATTGGAGAATGTAAGGATGAACTCATGGTGGCCATTGGACAGTTCACACTTCTGCTTGATGGTGAAAGCCACAGGGCACACACTGTTTCCAATGCTGATGCTGACAGAGACAAGACACACTTACTCAGGGGGTTAATTGAAGAGTTTGAAATCAGATATGACTCCCTCAAGTCATGTGATCATTTCTTAGTATTTGATCCTTCAACATGGCCTCAGGAAATGCAAGACCTACACAGTTTTGGAAACACAACAGTTTGCAACATTCTCAAGAAATATGAGGCCACCTTGCAACTTGACAAAGATACCACTGTGACAGAATGGATGCGCTTAAAGCAGGCAGGAAAACGCCTGGGAGCCTCTTCTGTGTATGACTTGGTCCAAATAGTAAATACAAGTAACCCAGATGCTTACTCCAACATCAACAAAGTGGTTAAGCTGTCTCTTACACTGCCTTTAAGCAGTGCAGCTTGTGAGAGGGGATTCTCACATCTCAACATAATAAAAACCAAGTACAGATTTCGTCTGTCACATGCTCGTCTCTCAGCCCTGATGCACATTCACCTGTCAAAGCAGACCACAGAGAAATTTGACCCAAAGCCTGCTGTTGACCCTGAGTAACTCACTGAAAAAGGTATGTGCACCCCTGTTTATAAATACATTTGATTGATTGTTAGGTTTATGGTTTATATGGCAAAAAACTGTATGGGTTTATGGCACTCTTGATCCTCCTTGTGGCCGAATGTGGGTACTACATAATTCATTAATGACACTTGCTAGGCTCATAATCTGAGGTAGCAACTGCGTCAGATCTACAAATCCATTAGCTAGACCACCCGATTAGACAACAATCACCCCATTATACCCATTTGGTTTGCAACTCAGTGAACCTGCGCAGCATTCGCTCAATTTGAGTCCTCAAAATGTCCTCAAAGAAAAGTCCTCAAAGAAAAGGTTATTTCTTAATTAAAAAATGTCTTCTGGCTGTTTAAATCGCCCACATTTTGAAAAAGAGGACAGGGACATGTGTTTTATTTAGATTGTACACTTTTTTCTTAAAACAAATATGGTTAACCATGACCAGAAAATGTTTAATGTTTGATGGCTATGCGCCAGCCATCGCCTCTTAAACTGTGTCTCACCTCACTATTGGTGACCACAACATGTACTCAGGTGAACAGCGTACGCGCTCAACAAGTAGCCGTAACCTTGCTAATAATAAGTTACCTGAGGTAAACCTACAGGGTTAACGCTCACCAAGTAGCCGTAACCTTGTTAATAATAAGTTACCTGAGGTAAACCTACAGGGTTAACGCTCACCAAGTAGCCGTAACCTTGTTAATAATAAGTTACCTGAGGTAAACCTACAGGGTTAACGCTCACCAAGTAGCCGTAACCTTGTTAATAATAAGTTACCTGAGGTAAACCTACAGGGTTAACGCTCACCAAGTAGCCGTAACCTTGTTAATAATAAGTTACCTGAGGTAAACCTACTGGGTTAACGCTCACCAAGTAGCCGTAACCTTGTTAATAATAAGTTACCTGAGGTAAACCTACAGGGTTAACGCAGGCAGGTCTCATTGATAACAATAGTGAAGCTGGCATTGTGACGCAGAACAATGAACTGGGAATAGAACGTTCTGAAGGCGAGTCGGTGTCACGGAGCTCAATAGAACTAATAGGAGCTGGTAGGGTGAAAAATGTCAGAGCATAAGGCCTGTTTTTTCGCGATTACTTCATAACCAGGGACAGAAGGTAATATTATGAAACTGGGCTCCATGGCGGATGCAATGAACTAATTTTATCAGAAATAAACGTTGAAAAAATTTTAACTTGAGGCGCCCCGAAAATAATATTCAAAAAGTTCAGTCCTTGGACACAGAGGGGTTAAACACTAAAGTTACCGTCCATCTAGTGAAGAGGAGAACCGGACAGAGGGATGGTAGGTAGCCAGCATCTGTCAACGAGAGAGGGAGAAGCCCAACACGGTATTTCCATTTACATTTACATTTACGTCATTTAGCAGACGCTCTTATCCAGAGCGACTTACATTATTTTTATTTTTTTTACCCCCGTGGGAATCGAACCCACAACCCTGGCGTTGCAAACGCCATGCTCTACCAACTAAGCTACATCCCTGCCGGCCATTCCCTCCCCTACCCTAGACGACGCTGGGCCAATTGTGCGCCGCCCCATTGGTCTCCCGGTCACGGCCGGCTACGACAGAGCCTGGATTCGAACCAGGATCTCTAGTGGCACAGCTAGCACTGCGATGCAGTGCCTTAGACCACTGCGCCACTCGGGAGATGATATTTAACAGGTGGAAGAAACAACCCGGGAGCTCCATCGGTCCACAAGAAATGCAGGCAGCCGGTGATGATGTAGTGGTAGCTAGGATAACTAGGATGCTGCTGTACCGACTAGCTTGGCTAACTAGCAGGTCGTTCGTCTGTCCCTCGAGGATGATGACGAATCCGGTGAACCACACAATTAAACAAGAATAGCGAGTGAAAAGGATCTGGCTACACTCATACTGTCACTGACCATTACGCAAAAAAGCAAATTGAACAATAAACTTCGGCGTCTCAACACTGTAACGAACTCCGTCGTTGTTCCCCAACATCACCTCAGTCCACTCAGCGCGTAACTGGACAATATGCTTGGCGCCAAACCGTACGTGGACGCGGACATGAGCAGAGCCACACAATAAACTAAACTCAGTCTTTACAGTGGCTTACTTTAGTAATATTATTTTATTTATTTTTATATGTAAAACAAACATTCAAAGTTATTTTATAACAATATTTTGAGATCTGGGCCCATATCCACAAAGTATCTCAGAGTAGAAAATTGGTCGTATAAGTGCTGAGAATTAAGACATTTTACTCTTATGGGTATAAATGAATGCATCGCATTTTGTCTTCGGTTTGGCAGATTAACTCATGCTTATTTCTGAAGATAAACTCAGGTTTACGAGTTGGAGCTGTGGCAGGAGTTGGACCTATGGCAGAAAGGTGGCTGGTTCGAATCACCGGCCAGGCGCTGGAAAAAACGGGCGGGCTTGATCTGACCACTGGAGGGCTGCTGGGTTCACATCCTCAAAACATTCACCTTTCGTTGATCAGAACTCTAGAGGTTCTTCTTCACTGAACCCAAAAATATATCTAACTTTTAGTGGTTCCATATATTAAGGAAGTGATAGAAGCCTTTTTGGTTCTATAAGGAACCTTATTTTCTAAGTGTATAATAAACACGTTTTTCTTTTGATTATTTAATTACCTACATCATGTTATTTCAAGTTATCCCTTTGGAGCCAACATCACGTTGTTAAAAAAATAATCCTAAATTGGCCAAGGCTATAAATTGGGCAATTGAAGGCATCTAGGGCGAAATATGTGTTCGATGAAAATGAACATTGTATGCAAAGTTGTAGGCAACATTATTGACAAGGGACCCTGATGCCTACGATGCCAAAGCTATTTAGAGTTGTTAAACGGGTGTGAAGAGTGTGTTGGTATAACGGTAATATTGTCAAAATTCCGCTTGTAACAACCATCAGAATTGGTTAAAGAAATATGCATTCCATTATATTAGGCAATAATGAAGAGTAGGCAAAGTGTTTGTGTCCTGAAAATTTTATAAAATGTCTTCCATTGCAACGAGTTCATTCAGGGTGCTGCAGAACCCCTGCAGTACCTCCGCTGACCCCGGATTGGGAACTCCTGATTTAGCAGATACTCTAATCCAGAGTGATTTACAGTAAGTGCATTCATCTTAAGATAGCTATTTATTTTGTAAATAAAATTAATAAATTCTTCATAAAATTGTCATCTCACCTCTTAGCGTTGGTGTCATGTTCCCCAGAGAGATGCATTTTAGAGGCAGGGCCCCCCTCCTCTCTCTCCCCAGAGAGACTCATTTTAGAGGCAGGGCCCCCCTCCTCTCTCTCCCCAGAGAGACTCATTTTAGAGCACTGACCCCTAAACAGAGATGTAGCATGTTGGTTGTGGTGAACACAGTGACAACTCATTCTAGAATGTCAATTGTTCTCTTTTACTCATGATCTCTTAGAAATAAAACATTTACTAACAGACATATCCAAACAGTCGGGTGATTTAATTTAATCACATGAACATTGTTACGTTCCTCAACAAGAAATAAAACATTGTCTCTCAAACAGAAGAAGGAACTAACAAAGAGTCACTAACAACAACCAAAACGAAACAGGTGGTTTTAGGAGGGGTTCTGAAAGACACTCATGGGGGTGTCCACTAGTGATGGGAAACAGAGGCTTTCTGAATGCTTTGGGGCTTTCACCAAATTGTGCCGAAAATACCATTGATAGATTTGAGTGCTAATAAACAACATTTAGTTAGAATGTGGGGTTCGCTTTTTGCCTCCAGGTTCACTATGTTTTGAAAAACGATGCATATGTGACTTTCAACGTGGCACCGTCATAGGATGCCACCTTTCCAACAAGTCAGTTCGTCAAATTCCTGCCCTGCTAGAGCTGCATGTTTGCTGATTTATGTAATGGCATATATTTTAATGCTTTATGTAATGTATTTTATCTATTGAAATATAATTTTGATATAGTTTAAAATTTAGTTTCATGGTCATTTATTATGTTTTCCAGAATCTCCAACCAAACTCTGAGATCAGTCTCTCCAGTACCAAGTCATCTGTCCATGAAGAGTGACATCTCTATGGATCATCCTATACATTTTAGTGATAAATCAGGGACCTTTGACCCTAGGTAAGTTACTGGTCAGAATTGATGATATTACTATTGAAGAGGAGAATCTTCTAGATCTGAAACCAGATGTATTTTGTGTATCTGAGCATATCATTTGTTGTTTATGTTACATATTTTAATACACTGAGTGTACAACATTTTCCACAACATTTCCAACGGAGACCATCAGGTTGGTAAGTCATCATACTGTAGCTCAAACCTACTGTGATGACGACCTAACTTTATAATAGTTCGTAGCCTACCTAGCAGAATCTGCCCGTCTTTCTTTCTAAATCAACACATTTATCCATCTTCTAATGCAGTGGTGTAAAGTACTTAAGTAAAAATACATGAAAGTATCTGTACATTACTATTTATATTTTTAACAACTTTTACTTTTACTTCACTACATTCATAAAGAAAATGATGTACTTTTTACTCCATACATTTTCCCTGACACCCAAAAGTACTCGTTACATTCAGAAAATGGTCCAATTCACACTTATTAAGAGAACATCGCTGGTCATCCCTACTGCCTCTGATCTGGCAGACTCACTAAACACAAATGCTTTTTTAAATGATGTCTGAGTGTTGGAAAGTGACCCTGGCTATCCGTAAATGAAAAAAACCAGAAAATGGTGCCGTCTGGTTTGCTTAATATAAGTCATTTTAATTTTAATTATTCCTACTTTACTTTTACTTTTATACTTAAGTATATTTTAGCAATTACATTTACTTTTGATACTTAAATATATTTAAAATCAAATACTTTTAGACTTTTACTCAAGTAGTATTTTACTGGGTGGCTTTCACTTTTACTTGAGTCATTTTCTATTAAGGTATCTTTACTTTTTCCACCACTGTTCTAATGTTCCATATGCGCCACAGTTTGAACAGACATTTTGTAACTGCGTAGGCTACAAAGTCACTTTCAATTTCAAATAAGGAAATAAAGTTATAACGGTGACTGGGTAAATTAGTTTTCCATTGGCCGGCTCCCCGGGTGAGTTTTAGAGCATTCCATTGGTCATTAAATTAAATGTCCACCAGGTTTATCTGTGCTTTTTTCCCTCCAAAATGTGAATTACTCTAGGCCTTTAATAATTGTAAACAGGCCTACAAATCCAAAAGGTTTTAATTTGAGAATGTTCATTCGTATGCCTCAAATATTAAACTGTCTTCAAATATCTGATGATTAGTTGAATCAGGTGTGTAAATGCTGGGCAAGAACAAAAGGATTGAGAAACCCTGAGATAAACATAAAACCCTATCATTTAAAAGCTCCTCCACCATCTTTACCAGACGTTTGACTGATAACATGTGATAACACTTTGAAAACTGCTGTCTGTCAGCAACTAAGCTCAAGTAGCAGTTCTACTAACTAGTAATATCTCATTCCAGGTATTCATTCTCTCACTCTGTCCATTAGAATAGATTATTGTTCAGAAATACTTAGAAATACTCACTTTATTTTTTAGTTCTCTCCATATAGCGTTTTCTGTTCTGTCGTCTTAAAATGGATCCTGTACAAAATAACAACTTTACTTTCAGTTTCAGCTCAACCGTCTCCCCACCCTGATAATAAAGTGTTTTATTGGTATCTTCCACTAGATGGCAGTAAACAACTGCTGTAACTAGACTACGACTATGTGTTCGGTTTCATACATGCAGTTTCCCAGAGGAGGAGTGCTGATCTAGGATCAGGTCCCCCCTGTCCATTTAATCTGTTTCATTTTGATCTAAAAGGCTAAACTGATCCCAGATCAGTACTCCTACTCTCTATGAATACTGTCACAGGTGACTCCTCAAGATGAGGCTCATGATTTATAAGTTATATTCTTTAAGAATCAATTAATATCATTAATTGAACTGCTTTGCCATGAACAGATATGTGAGGTCTTAACTTAAAGGAACTATATAGACTTTATGGTTATTTAAATGGGGTTGAACATTCATCCCATCAGATTGTGTAACGGTATTTATGAGTTCAGAACAATACTGACTTGGAAGCATCTCTCTGACCTCACCCTGCTGAAACACACCCAAGTAAAGACCACATAGCTACAGTTATACGCTTGTCAGGTTTTATCCACTTTTACAGCCAATGTATGGACTGGTATCCATATGAATCAGTGGAATATACTGACTAGTTAACCACCTCCCAATAAGGGTTCAGCAAATCTATTTTATTGGTCACATACACATATTTAGCAGATGCTATGGAGGGTGTAGTAAAATGCTTGTGTTCCTAGCTCAGTGCAGTAATATCTAACAATACACAACAATACACACAGATCTAAAAAGGAAAATAATGGAATTAAGAAATATATAAATATTAGGAGGACATCAAGCATACAGCACTAAACAGACAGACATCTCAGGACATCAACAACTCCTGGGGGGCATAACAACATTCTACATGGACTTCCTCTCCTTGTATCCTCTCCTTGTCTCCTCTCCTTGTCTCCTCTCCTTCATCTCAACTACATGAGAGAACTGGACAGGTGAAAGCAATGTTTCCACACCTAGTACTAACTTAAGGGGCCAAGACAAATGTGCTGTAAGACGTTGGTACCCAGGTGATAACGTGTCTCTCTCCTCACTGGTTGAATGATGCCAATGGATGAACGGGCGATGGAAACGGATAATGGTGCACGTTACTTTACAATTACATTTGAATGAACTGAACGATGAGGAGGGTGAAGAGGGTGAATTTAATTTAGAACAATGGTGTAATGATGATGAAGAATTGTGGGTGGTCTAATTATTTTTACGCATTTTGCCATGTGGTGTAGAGAAAATATTGCAGTTTTAAAGCAAGTATTCTGCAGTTATACACATTTTGCATTGGGGTGGAGAGAAAATGTAGCCATTTTATAACCAATTTCATGCAATTCTACATATTTTGCCATGGGGCAGAGAGAATTATTGCAGTTTTAAAGCAAATGTCCTGCAATTTTACCCATTTTGCCAAGATTGCTTGAGTTATCTTAATTAATTCAGACGATTTTGAGTGTATACGGGCTACGGCATCTCAAAAAGGACAAATAGGACTACTGCCTCTTTTTTCACGATTTTCAAGCGAAGGTCTTTTAACGTCTTTTTAAGGGAGTATTCCAGAACACTCGTTGGGTTAGGCTAGCAGAGTTCAGCGCCAGCCGAACTGAAGCATTATGAGATTGATTCATGAGTTAAAACACTGGTAAGGCCACAATACAGGGTCCCATTCAATCAATAAATGACTCTTGTTTTCATATCTTTTCATGGATATCTTTTCACCGATATTTATTTATGTAATTCATCCTTTACAATTGTTTCTGCACTATTTATCAAGCTTTGGCCCTCATGTTTACAGCAAATAATATGACCGTGAGCCTTGCAGGTTGATATAATTCTCTTTTACGTTTTACTTTGTAAAAAGAAGCTGTTACTGGACTGTATTACTTACAATAACTCTATTACTAATCACATCTATAAATACTTTTTATCAAATGTATTACATTGTCATGTTTTTATTGTATGGGAAACGAAAATATGCTACATGTTTCAGTAGGCCTTTGTAGAATATTATATAACGTCTAATCCTGAAAGCTGATTGGTTATAATATAAAACATATCCTTACATTCTGTTTATGTACTTCTAAATATACAACTATTCAAAATAAGTAACAAAATATTCTTAAGACATGACTGCATTCAATCAAGCAATATATATATATTTTTAAATGGTATTTATTTAGATTGATAACAACCCAGTAGATGAATCTGATGCGTATGCTAAAGGAGATGCCCAACAACGTCCCCTACTGAAGTCTGAACGGTCTATAATGCAGTGCCTTCAGAAAGTCACACCCCTTGAATTTTTCCACATTTTGTTGTTTTACAGCCTGAATTAAAAATTGATTAAATTGAGATTGTGTGTCACTGGCCTACACACAATACTCCATAACGTCAAAGTGGAATAATGTTTTTAGAAATTAATTAAAAATGAAAAGCTGAAATGTCTTGAGTCAACAAGTATTCAACCCCTTTGTTATGGCAAGCCTAAATAAGTTCAGGAGTAAAAATGTGCTTAACAAGACACATAATAAGTTGCATGGACTCACCTGTGTGCAATAATAGTGTTTAACAGGATTTTTGAATGACAACCTCATCTCTGTACCACACACAAACAATTATCTGTAAGGTCCCTCAGTCAAGCACTGAATTTCAAACACAAATTCAACCACAAAGACCATGGAGGTTTTCCAATGCCTCGCAAAGAAGGGCACATATTGGTAGATGGGTAAAAATAAAATAAAAAGCAAACACTGAATATTCCTTTGAGCATGGTGAAGTTATTAATTACACTTTGGATGGTGTGTCACTACAAAGATACAGGCGTCCTTCTTAACTCAGTTGCCGGTGAGGAAGGAAACCACTCAGGGATTTCACCATGAGGCCAATGGTGACTATAAAACAGTTAGAGTTGAATGGCTGTGATAAGAGAAAACTGAGGATGGATCAACAACATTCTAGTTACTCCACAACACTAACCTAATTGACAGAGTGAAAAGAAGCCTGTACAATCTGAAACTTTTGTTGTGTCCGGCACACCCCACTCTTCCCGACACCACCATTTTCTTCTCTAGCAAATAAACCATCTATCTTCTGAATGAAGCTTGTAACGTCAGTACAGTAGCCTCTGCTTCAGAGAGGGGAGGGGCAGGGAGCCTAAACACACCCACTGGTAAAGACTTTCAGCTGGCAGGCAGGTAGCCTAAACACACCCACTGGTAAAGACTTTCAGCTGGCAGGCAGGAAGCCTAAACACACCCACTGGTAAAGACTTCCAGCTGGCAGGCAGGGAGCCTAAACACACCCACTGGTAAAGACTTCCAGCTGGCAGGCAGGGAGCCTAAACACACCCACTGGTAAAGACTTTCAGCTGGCAGGCAGGGAGCCTAAACACACCCACTGGTAAAGACTTTCAGCTGGCAGGCAGGGAGCCTAAACACACCCACTGGTAAAGACTTTCAGCTGGCAGGCAGGGAGCCTAAACACACCCACTGGTAAAGACTTTCAGCTGGCTGGCAGGTAGCCTAAACACACCCACTGGTAAAGACTTCCAGCTGGCAGGCAGGGAGCCTAAACACACCCACTGGTAAAGACTTTCAGCTGGCAGGCAGGTAGCCTAAACACACCCACTGGTAAAGACTTTCAGCTGGCAGGCAGACACTGGAATAAGTTGGAGTGACAGAGTGAGGGCTTTGCATAAGCACTTTATAGCGTTTTTTTGTGTGACTCGTAAAATAACACTTTTTAACCAGTTGTTTTTAAAATAATAGTTCTGTTCTGGAACAGTATCGATCACTTTCGTTCCCGGTTCTGTTGCTGTTCCTTGAAAAAAAAAAAATCTGGTTTTCGGTCCTGTTGATCTTGCTTCCTCTCGACTGCCTTTAACATTTGAAGACAATTATTTTCATTGTTAGAGCGGCCAATGGAGTATCTGGTCAATAGATAGGTTTTCAACCAATATTCGAAAGGTTTCCATGCGAATATTCTAAAATCTGCATAAAACAATATGCGCATTTTCCCTCAAACAGATTTTTTGTGGATAAAAGACTGTACATGATAACGTAATTACTTTTGTGGTTAAATTCCCATGTACCACATGAAAAACACAAGTTAAATGGGTTTCCATCGCATCTTCAACTCTACTGATGGTTTTGTCACTAAAGCTGTTGCATTATATAGCAAATTGTGCCCACTCTGGCCATGACACATGCCAACAACTCACAGATACAGTGTGGGTATGGCTATATCGATATTATTTGTATTTCACAAATGGCAGCTAAGCATCGATCATCATGTTAGCTGAATAAGACCCTTAATATTTATTGGAAAGAAGCATCAAGCTCGTCACCTTGCACTTTCACCAACCTGTGAAGTTCATCATAACTTATTTCATCTGTAGCCTAAAACTGCATGCTTTCCCGAGTCGTAGTGGGAGGACCACGCAACATATCGCGTGACTCCAAGTTTACTTTGATATGATGGTTATAGTGTATTATCAGTGCTTAATTTGATCCGGATCCTGCCGGGAACAGGATCCGGCACCTCTCCGTTTTGGACTGTTTTGTTCAGGAACCTATTTGGCCGGATCCGGTACCTCTCCTGGCATGAAAGATAATTGTCACTTTTAGCAATGTAAAAATTCTAATAATCTCTCCCAGAACTCTCTCTGCTCTGACAGACATGAGCGTCCAACTCTCATCTCTCCAGCATTGCACATCATTTATAGAGCCGCGCCAAGGGTTCTGGAGGAGCTGCAGCACGCCTGATCAATTCAAATACATTTTACAAAGTTATAGAATTACTGCTGTCTGTTCAGAAATAAATGAAATAATTCAGAATAGCCTACTACACCATGAGAAAGCCTAAAATGTAGTCACAGAGGATAAATAGCTTATTTTAAAAATAACCTAGGCCCCGTGTAGCTCAGTTGGTAGAGCATGGCATTTGGAATGCCAGGGTTTTGGGTTCGATTCCCACGGGGGGCCAGTATGAAAATGTATGCACTCACTAACTGTAAGTCGCTCTGGATAAGAGCATCTGCTAAATGACTAAAATGTAAATGGAGTGTAGCACAATAACAAGGCATACTGTCGGGAACGCGTGGCAAATCTGTCAGTGAAACTTTAAAACATTTTTAGGACTATAATTTCCTCCTCATATTGTAGCCTACAATATGTCTAGACACACCCAGGCATAGGCTATTGATGGATTCAAGTTTGTTTTCATTGATCTCAGATTCTCAGTTTTTCAGTGTCAAAAATAGCCTGTCATTTCGATCATTTGTGCGGTATTGCGCTTTCAAGACAAATGGGAACTCGGGAAGAAATGAGGTAGAATCATGACATCAGTGGTCTTCAAATCAGGAAAGTCGGAGCTCTAGAAAGAGGCCAGAATTCCCAGTAGGATGACCGTTTAAAACAAATGTTTCCAGTCGGAGCTCTAGAAAGAGGCCAGAATTCCCAGTTGGATGACCGTTTAAAATAAATGTTTCCAGTCGGAGCTCTAGAAAGAGGCCAGAATTTCGAGTTGGATGACCGTTTAAAACAAAATGTTTCCAGTCGGAGCTCGTTTTTTCCCCATTTCCCAGTTGTCTTGAACTCATTAAACTCGGAAGTCTGAGATTTCCCAGCTCAGAGTTTCCAGTTGTTTTGAACACAGCATTAATAAAGATTATGCCAGAGTCTCCAGTCAAGTAAAATGACGTGGAATTGCATGAAATGCGTTTATAAAAGGCCAAATTGCTAAAACACTAAAACCCATTGGCTGAACAAAGTTCTCAGTTGCCTGGACTCATTTAGCTAATTATGCAGTCTGTTGTCAATACCTTAAACCATCTCACATGGTAAAACACAATATGCAGATCTCACTTAGACTTTTCAGCAAAACTCTAAACACATTCTCATTCTCAAAACACATTCTGCACTCTAATGCACATGTCATCCATACTGGTAAACACAAGTGGCAACAATCAAATACAAATAGAGAACACATGTCATTGATTTAACACAAACACTCAAAATGGATTTAACCTGTTTCAAATGATGCGACACAACCAATATAAGGCAGTTCAGAGAGCAAACAGGTTGTTGAAGGTGGGAAGGAGAAAGTCTGAGAATGGATAGAAGAAACAATGTGAGAGGACGAGGACGAGTGCGTATGCGAGGTGGGCGACGAGGAGGAAGAGGAGGAGGAGGGCAAGAAAGAGGAAGAGGAGGACGAAAAGGAAGAGACAATGATGGAAAAACATGAAATTTGTTTTGAGATTAAAAATTTACTTCTCCCAGAGAACTGTATGTTTTGAACAATGTGTTTTCTATTTTTCGGTGTGTTGTTTACTGACTGCTTGAGAGTGTATATCATTTTGATCACTTTGTTTATGATTTGAGAGCAGTGTTTGATTTTGAACACAGGTAAAAACTGTTTTGAGGGCGAATGTTTCATTTTGCAAGAGGAGTCAGAGGTTTTGTAAATAGTGCTTGAAGATGAGGTTTTGCGTTTAATGTTTTCAGGAAATGGAGCAAGGTTTCAGAAATTGTGTTTTAGCAATTGAGAACAACTGTAATGCCAAACACCACAGACTACAATTAAAATGTACTTTCCATAAATATTACCATTTACGTCACATTAAATTAATCTCTTTTTCATATATCACTTCTAAACTGACAAATAAACATCAAATATACCTTTTACAAATACATCAGCACGTTTAATACATTTGTTTCAAGCAATAGAGCATATGCTTTGAATACTGGTCTGTAGGGCAAATATTCAGTTTTGGGCAAATTCTCATATCACTTTGCTCAATTTGTCACATCCAAGGCTTTTGTATGGCTGTTGAAATGTGCAGAACAGTAATCAGCTATGCCTGCCCCATATGTACGGCCCTCTTTGAGTTGTTGCTGGTGCTGCTTTACTTTCTTGACTGTGTCATGTGACCTGCGCCTCCCCTTGTCACACTCCATTGAAGCAGCATCAGCTCTCACAACTCCTCTCTGATTGCTTCCAGTGTCACCAAAGTGCTGCCAATACACAATTAGTCCATCCCATCTGATATAGCAGTGGCTCCCTCATTGAACGTGGCTACTGCCATACTGGCAATGAGGCTTTTGCCCAAGAAGACAGTTTTGGGGCGTCGCGACCATATTAGAGTTCAGACATTCATTTGCATTCTGGGTTCCTCCGTGCTACATTCTTTTGAGGACGTTATCATTTGACATCCTTTGATATACAGGTACCATTTTCTGTGCATCCTCTCAATTAAAGAATGTATGGCCTCCATGTTTTTTGTGACTGGGTGGATCTTCACCATTTTCTAGGGCTCGCTGGTACCAGCACCAATGTACACACCTATCCCGTAGTTGGAAGTGAATCCTCTCTTGTGCCAAGAACCATCAAAGGATCCATGAATGTCTATGACGGCATCCTCATCCTCCTTCAGCAACTCTGCTATGTCTGGGTCTATATCTGCATATTCTAATTAGCTTAGTCAGTATCACAGTTTCTTTCAGCACAACGTCACAAAGGATATAGCCATGTATGGACTAGTTGAACAAGCTGTTGAATTATATATGATTCAACATGGAGAGTTTGAAAAATAGCTGTTGAATTATATAAGATTCAACATGGAGAGTTTGAAAAATAGCGGTTGAATTATATATGATTCAACATGGAGAGTTTGAAAAATAGCGGTTGAAGTTCTACATGAAAGATGCTAACAAAAACGACATTTATGCTAGGTGTAGTTGACGGAGTTGGGATAAAATGATACAAATCAAGTATTTATATACATTATTGCCGATGTAATTGGACATTTTATGAAAGTATGGAAGTTATAGTTCCGAAATATCCCAAAATCGGAACATTGACAGATGGAAGCAAAATCACAATGTTTTGCCTGTGGTGCCTGGCCTTAATATTTTACAATTGGTTTCGATTTATAATGTCCGATTATCAAATGGGCATGAACAGGGTCAGGGGAACAGCTCGACTAGTGAATGGAGGCTGCTTTCCTGCCTGTTCGTTTTTAGTTTTTCAATCATATGCTGTGTATACTCTGGTTATTTCACTCCAAAACCCCATCACTGTTTGAGGAGCATGCAGCGTCTGAGCTCCTGAGTGGCGCAGTGGTCTAAGGCACTGCATTGCAGTGCTAACTGTGCCACTAGAGATCCTGGTTCGAATCCAGTCTCTGTCGCAGCAGGCCGCGACCGGGAGACTCATGGGTGGCGCACAATTTGTCCAGGGTAGGGGAGGGAATGGCCGGCAGGGATGTAGCTCAGTTGATAGAGCATGGCGTTTGCAACGCCAGGGTTGTGGGTTCGATTCCCACGGGGGGCCAGTATAAAAAAAAAGATGTATTCACTAACTGTAAGTCGCTCTGGATAAGAGCGTCTGCTAAATGACTAAAATGTGATATTCCGCCCAAACTCTGTATGCCATGGGCTCTCCAACCCTGTTCCTGCAGCTACCCAGTGCTTCATTTGGGAAACCAGGTGGAATCTGTTTTGGATCAAAAATAGTAACATGTTTTCACAAGGAAACATATTTCACTAAACTGTTGACAGCCCTTCTCTCTGCGCGCTCGAAAAATGAATGAAGGATAGAGGGGAGGAGATGGAAACGCATGATGGTGAGATATTCTGTAGCTAAAAGTAATATGTCATCCTATTAATTATGAACATATTTGTTTTCTTCCTATTACTAGCCTATATTAAAATCTAATTCTGTAAACCGGAAGGCTAACTCTGTAAGCTGCCCTGCACAATCAATGAACCAACAGCATCACCTAGGCCTATACGTTCTCTCCCAGACTCATGGATAGGAAGTGTGGAGTGTAACATAAGGTAACCAGTCCATCCAGTATGTATAATAATACAGTCATCACTCAAAGGCCATTACTAGAATGTGTTTAATTGTGGAGTCAAGGCTAGACCAATTATGTACCGAAGACATCTTCAATCCTTTTTCTGTTTTTAATGTTTTTCTGCCGTGTGTAGTATACAGTAGGCTATGTATTGGATAATGGTTCAATCATTATTTTATCATTAGTTTTTTTCGGGCTTGGTCTCATATATAGCCTATGTGTATACATAATATACAACATCCACAACAACCATGTTTTTCACTGTTTCAACCTGTTGAACTTCTTTCTTCTAATGGATCAATCACAGTGATGTGAGTTTTAAAAGCACGATGCTGTTTTGATAATAGGGATTTGATGTAAAAAAAATTGTTTTTTTGTGTGTGTGAGAGAGAGAGAGAGAGAGAGAGAGAGAGAGAGAGAGAGCGAGAGAGAGAGAGAGAGAGAGAGTTGGTGTACTGTGGGATTCATTAATCATTTTGGATCATTGGACAGGTCAGAGTATATTGAAGTTGTTTGAGTGGTTTTTGGCAATACACTGTAGATGTATGTGTTCTAGAGTAGAGAGTGTTCCAGAGTAGAGAGTGTTCCAGGGTAGAGAGTGTTCCAGGGTAGAGAGTGTTCCATGGTAGAGAGTGTTCCATGGTAGAGAGTGTTCCAGAGTAGAGAGTGTTCCAGAGTAGAGAGTGTTCCAGAGTAGAGAGTGTTACTGAGTAGAGAGTGTTCCAGAGTAGAGAGTGTTCCAGAGTAGAGAGTGTTCCAGGGTAGAGAGTGTTCCAGAGTAGAGAGTGTTACATGGTAGAGAGTGTTCCAGAGTAGAGAGTGTTCCAGAGTAGAGAGTGTTCCAGAGTAGAGAGTGTTCCAGATTAGAGAGTGTTCCAGGGTAGAGAGTGTTCCAGTGTAGAGAGTGTTCCATGGTAGAGAGTGTTCCAGAGTAGAGAGTGTTCCAGAGTAGAGAGTGTTCCAGAGTAGAGAGTGTTCCAGAGTAGAGAGTGTTCCAGAGTAGAGAGTGTTCCAGATTAGAGAGTGTTCCAGAGTAGAGAGTGTTCCTGAGTAGAGAGTGTTCCAGAGTAGAGAGTGTTCCATGGTAGAGAGTGTTCCAGAGTAGAGAGTGTTCCATGGTAGAGAGTGTTCCAGGGTAGAGAGTGTTCCAGAGTGAGAGAGTGTTCCATGGTAGAGAGTGTTCCAGAGTAGAGAGTATTCCAGAGTAGAGAGTGTTCCAGAGTAGAGAGTGTTCCAGAGTAGAGAGTGTTCCATGGTAGAGAGTGTTCCAGAGTAGAGAGTGTTCCAGGGTAGAGAGTGTTCCAGGGTAGAGAGTGTTCCAGAGTGAGAGAGTGTTCCATGGTAGAGAGTGTTCCAGAGTAGAGAGTATTCCAGAGTAGAGAGTGTTCCAGAGTAGAGAGTGTTCCAGAGTAGAGAGTGTTCCATGGTAGAGAGTGTTCCAGAGTAGAGAGTGTTCCAGGGTACAGAGTGTTCCAGTGTAGAGAGTGTTCCATGGTAGAGAGTGTTCCAGAGTAGAGAGTGTTCCAGAGTAGAGGGTGTTCCAGAGTAGAGAGTGTTCCAGTGTAGAGAGTGTTCCATGGTAGAGAATGTTCCAGAGTAGAGAGTGTTCCAGAGTAGAGAGTGTTCCAGAATAGAGAGTGTTCCAGAGTGGAGAGTGTGCCAGAGTAGACAGTGTTCCAGAGTAGAGAGTGTTCCAGAGTAGAGAGTATTCCAGAGTAGAGAGTGTTCCAGAGTAGAGAGTGTTCCAGAGTAGAGAGTGTTCCAGATTAGAGAGTGTTCCAGAGTAGAGAGTGTTCCTGAGTAGAGAGTGTTCCAGAGTAGAGAGTGTTCCATGGTAGAGAGTGTTCCAGAGTAGAGAGTGTTCCAGAGCAGAGAGTGTTCCAGAGTAGAAAGTGTTCCATGGTAGAGAGTGTTCCAGAGTAGAGAGTGGTCCATGGTAGAGAGTGTTCCAGAGTAGAGAGTGTTCCAGAGTAGAGAGTGTTTCTGAGTAGACAGTGTTCCAGAGTAGACAGTGTTCCAGAGTAGAGAGTGTTCCAGAGTAGAGAGTGTTCCATGGTAGAGAGTGTTCCAGGGTAGAGAGTGTTCCAGTGTAGAGAGTGTTCCATGGTAGAGAGTGTTCCAGAGTAGAGAGTTTTCCAGAGTAGAGAGTGTTCCAGAGTAGAAAATGTTCCATGGTAGAGAGTGTTCCAGAGTAGAGAGTGTTCCATGGTAGAGAGTGTTCCAGAGTAGAGAGTGTTCCAGAGTAGAGAGTGTTTCTGAGTAGAGAGTGTTCCAGAGTAGACAGTGTTCCAAAGTAGAGAGTGTTCCAGAGTAGAGAGTGTCCCAGAGTAGAGAGTGTTCCAGAGTGAGAGAGTGTTCCATGGTAGAGAGTGTTCCAGAGCAGAGAGTGTTCCAGAGTAGAGAGTGTTCCAGAGTAGAGAGTGTTCCAGAGTAGAGAGTGTTCCATGGTAGAGAGTGTTCCAGAGTAGAGAGTGTTCCAGGGTAGAGAGTGTTCCAGTGTAGAGAGTGTTCCATGGTAGAGAGTGTTCCAGAGTAGAGAGTGTTCCAGAGTAGAGAGTGCTCCAGAGTGGAGAGTGTTCCAGAGTAGACAGTGTTCCAGAGTAGAGAGTGTTCCAGAGTAGAGAGTGTTCCAGAGTAGAGAGTATTCCAGAGAAGAGAGTGTTCCAGAGTAGAGAGTGTTCCAGAGTAGAGAGTGTTCCAGAGTAGAGAGTGTTCCAGAGTAGAGAGTGTTCCAGAGTAGAGAGTATTCCAGAGTAGAGATTGTTCCAGAGAAGAGAGTGTTCCAGAGTAGAGAGTGTTCCAGAGTAGAGAGTGTTCCAGAGTAGAGAGTGTTCCATGGTAGAGAGTGTTCCAGAGTAGAGAGTGTTCCAGAGTAGAGAGTGTTCCAGAGTAGAAAGTGTTCCATGGTAGAGAGTGTTCCAGAGTAGAGAGTGTTCCATGGTAGAGAGTGTTCCAGAGTAGAGAGTGTTCCAGAGTAGAGAGTGTTTCTGAGTAGAGAGTGTTCCAGAGTAGACAGTGTTCCAGAGTAGAGATTGTTCCAGAGTAGAGAGTGTCCCAGAGTAGAGAGTGTTCCATGGTAGAAAGTGTTCCAGAGCAGAGAGTGTTCCAGAGTAGAGAGTGTTCCAGAGTAGAGAGTGTTCCAGAGTAGAGAGTGTTCCAGAGTAGAGAGTGTTTCTGAGTAGAGAGTGTTCCATAGTAGAGAGTGTTCCATAGTAGAGAGTGTTCCATACTAGAGAGTGTTCCAGAGTAGAGAGTGTTCCAGAGTAGAGAGTGTTCCAGAGTAGAGAGTGTTCCTGAGTAGAGAGTGGTCCAGAGTAGAGAGTGTTCCATGGTAGAGAGTGTTCCATAGTAGAGTGTGTTCCAGAGTAGAGAGTGTTCCATGGTAGAGAGTGTTCCAGAGTAGAGAGTGTTCCAGAGTAGAGAGTGTTCCAGAGTAGAGAGTGTTCCAGTGTAGAGAGTTTTCCAGACTAGAGAGTGTTCCAGAGTAGAGAGTGTTCCAGAGTAGAGAGTGTTCCAGAGTAGAGAGTGTTCCAGAGTAGAAAGTGTTCCATGGTAGAGAGTGTTCCAGAGTAGAGAGTGCTCCATGGTAGAGAGTGTTCCAGAGTAGAGAGTGTTCCAGAGTAGAGAGTGTTTCTGAGTAGAGAGTGTTCCAGAGTAGACAGTGTTCCAGAGTAGAGATTGTTCCAGAGTAGAGAGTGTCCCAGAGTAGAGAGTGTTCCAGAGTGAGAGAGTGTTCCATGGTAGAGAGTGTTCCAGAGCAGAGAGTGTTCCAGAGTAGAGAGTGTTCCAGAGTAGAGAGTGTTCCAGAGTAGAGAGTGTTCCAGAGTAGAGAGTGTTTCTGAGTAGAGAGTGTTCCATAGTAGAGAGTGTTCCATAGTAGAGAGTGTTCCATAGTAGAGAGTGTTCCAGAGTAGAGAGTGTTCCATGGTAGAGAGTATTCCATAGTAGAGTGTGTTCCAGAGTTGAGAGTGTTCCAGAGTAGAGAGTGTTCCAGAGTAGAGAGTGTTCCAGACTAGAGAGTGTTCCAGAGTAGAGAGTGTTCCAGAGTAGAGAGTGTTCCTGAGTAGAGAGTGTTCCAGAGTAGAGAGTGTTCCACGGTAGAGAGTGTTCCATAGTAGAGTGTGTTCCAGACTAGAGAGTGTTCCAGAGTAGAGAGTGTTCCAGAGTAGAGAGTTTTCCAGACTAGAGAGTGTTCCAGAGTAGAGAGTGTTCCAGAGTAGAGAGTGTTCCAGACTAGAGAGTGTTCCAGAGCAGATAGTGTTCCAGGGTAGAGAGTGTTCTAGAGTAGAGAGTGTTCCAGAGTAGAGAGTGTTCCAGAGTAGAGAGTGTTCCAGACTAGAGAGTGTTCCAGAGCAGATAGTGTTCCAGACTAGAGAGTGTTCCAGAGCAGATAGTGTTCCAGGGTAGAGAGTGTTCTAGAGTAGAGAGTGTTCTAGAGTAGAGAGTGTTCCAGAGTAGAGAGTGTTCCAGAGTAGAGAGTGTTCCAGAGTAGAGAGTGTTCCAGAGTAGAGAGACCCACAGAAGCAACTGTGATTGAGTACTGACAGTGTCTGCTGTGGCAGGTGGGAAGGTGCAAGTTACCTGAGAAATATCTCTCAATGTTCTAATCTCTCAATGTTCATCTCAAAGTGCACCAAATGCATGCATTTATCTGTTGAAATGCCCTGAACCCCCTTTGTCTTCAAATCCTAGAAAAGCCCCTGGACAGGCCTCACTCCAGTCACAGCTACAACCACCACCACCGACTACCACTACTGTTACCTCTGGGAGAGAGGAACTTCTACCCCTGGAGAGAGAGGAGCTGCTACCCCTGGGGAGAGAGGAACTGCTACCCCTGGGGAGAGAGGAACTGCTACCCCTGGGGAAAGAGGAGCTGAAACCCCTGGGGAGAGAGGAGCTGCTACCCCTGGGGAGAGAGGAACTGCTACCCCTGGGGAGAGAGGAGTTGCTACCCCTGGGGAAAGAGGAGCTTCAACCTTGGGGAGAGAGGAGCTGCTATTAGGAGAAACTGCGACCCTGCTCGGGAAGCGCTGAACGATTGCTGAGTGTTGGGGCATGTTTGGCAGGAACTTCAGTGACGAAGACTTCTCAACTTGCTGATGTTTCACAATATGCCATGGCCGTCTCACTAACCAGGTTGAACACTTATGGGAGATTCTGGAGAGTTGTAGAATGTATGCCAAGGCACATTTGTATTAATATATATATATATATATATATTAATATATGATATGTGTATTAATATAGTTGATATAGTTGATGATATTGTTATGTGTATTCATATAGTTGATGATATTGTTATGTGTATTCATATAGTTGTTGATATGGTTATGTGTATTAATATAGTTGATGATATTGTTATGTGTATTAGTATAGTTGATGATATTGTTATGTGTATTCATATAGTTGATGATATTGTTATGTGTATTCATATAGTTGATGATATTGTTATGTGTATTAATATAGTTGATGATATTGTTATGTGTATTAATATAGTTGATGATATTGTTATGTGTATTCATATAGTTGATGATATGTTTTGTGGACAGTGTTATAATAGGCCTACTCTCCTTAAAATGTTTTGGATATAAATTAGATGCGTGGGGTGAATTCGTTCTGTTTCCATCTGTGTGCCCCAGGGTGATCGCTCCTACACTATCTAGAATCTAAAAGGGTTCTTTGGCTGTCCCCATAGGATAACCCTTTGTAGAACCATTTTTGGTACTAGGTAGCACCCTTTCCACAGAGGGTTCTATATGGAAGCCAGAAGGGTTTTACCTGGAACCCAAAAGCGTTCTCCTATGGGGACAGCCAGAGGACCCTTTTGGAACTCTTTTTTCTAAGAGTGTACTGTATCATAGGTCTATAGACTTGTCTTCTCAAAACAGGCTTAAAACACAACAAGCAACAACATTTTCTCTTTCTAATCTACTGTTAACTCTTTTCACTCAGGAAGGTATGTTGTGAGAAAGAGAGACAAATAAATACTGTGGAAAGACTAACAACACTTACACTTCCTCAAAACAGGTTGTGTGTGTTCATTAGTGCCCACCGTAGCAAAACGTTTGGCAACCGAAACCGTTTAGGTCACGTTGTACAGCGTTTGGAGTAAACTGTTTATGCAACATTTTAAAACTGTTGGCTGCTGAGTAAACTAATGAATACGACCCAGGTAGTAGCCTACAACTCGGCTGTTGATGCCTGCCTCATGCTGAAACTTGAACTTAGCCTGAGGGGTGGACTATGATGCAAGCTAGATATACTGGTTAAAACCGATTTGTAGGTGATCAATCCTGCTACTAATAACCTATGTGAACTGATATGAACAGGTTTAGGCTGGTCTTCTAGGATATGTAGGCTATAGCTGAGGTATAGACCTCCATCTGCATATCACTAATAAACCACTATTATATATTATAACCTAGCCTACTTTACATAATATAAATCTCTTACTTGTTGCAAAAAACCTTTCTGTACGGATCTGATCCCCCTCAGATCAATCATGTCCATTTTAGCCCTTCTGTCTACATTCTCAGATACGTTTAGAAAATAACAGATTTAAAGAATGTCAAATTAACAGCCACACAGAAAGACTCATGTGAAGGTGAAATTACAGAGGAGGAACTTCTGGATGCAATTAAAGACTTTAAGTCCGGGAAAACTCCAGGGTTGGATGGCATACCAATCGAGGTATACCAAACCTTTTTTGATATACTAAGAGGACCGTTATTAGCATGTTTTAACCACTCCTATGTAAATGGTAGATTATCTGACACTCAAGAAGAAGGTCTGATCTCATTATTACTGAAACAGGATACAAGTGGAAAATATAAAGATCCAGTCCATTTACAAAATTGGAGGCCCCTTACACTTCAGTGTTGTGATGCAAAAATCCTAGCAACATGTATAGCGCATAGAATTAAAAAGGTATTGTCGGATATTATTCATTCTAATCAGACAGGTTTTTTACATGGAAGATACATTGGAGATAATATAAGGCAAGTATTGGAAACAATAGAACACTATGGAAAATATGGGAAACCAGGCCTGCTATTCATAGCAGACTCCGAAAAGGCATTTGATAAAGTTCGACTGGAATTTATATATAAATGCCTGGAGCATTTCAATTTTGGAGAATCTCTTATAAAATGGGTCAAAATCATGTATAGTAACCCTAGGTGTAAAATAGTAAATAATGGCTATTTCTCAGAAAGTTTCAAACTGTCAAGAGGAGTGAAACAAGGTTGTCCACTATCGGCATATCTATTTATTGTGGCCATCGAGATGTTAGCTATTAAAATCAGATCCAATAATAATATCAGAGGATTAGAAATACAGGGCTTAAAAACAAAGGTGTCATTGTACGCTGATGATTCATGTTTTCTTTTAGATCCACAACTAGAATCCCTCCACAGCCTCATAGAGGATCTAGATACATTTTCTAACCTCTCTGGATTAAAACCAAATTATGACAAATGTACTATATTACGTATTGGATCACTAAAAAATACAATTTTTACATTACCATGTAGTTTACCAATAAAATGGTCTGATGGTGATGTGGATATACTCGGAATACATATCCCAAAGGAAATAAATGATCTCACTTCAATAAATTGTAATAGAAAGTTAGCAAAAATAGATAAGATCTTACTACCATGGAAAGGAAAATACCTGTCAATTTGTGGAAAAATCACCCTGATTAACTCTTTAGTATTATCCCAGTTTACCTATTTGCTTATGGTCTTGCCTACGCCTAGCAAACAGTTTTTAAATTATATGAGAAAAAAATATTCAATTTTATTTGGAACGGCAAGCCAGACAAAATTAAAAGAGCATATTTATATAATGAATATGAATTCGGAGGACAGAAATTATTAAATATTAAAGCATTAGACCTATCACTAAAATCTTCAGTCATCCAAAAGTTATACTTAAATCCGAACTGGTTCTCAAGCAAATTAGTAAGATTGTCTCACCCACTGTTCAAGAAAGGCCTTTTTCCCTTTATTCAGATTACAACCTGTCACGATCGTCGTTACAGGAAGCGGACCAAGGCGCAGCGTGTGAAAGAAACATGACTTTATTATATTAAAGTATCTAAATACAAAAACAAAACACGACTCGTGAAGTCCAACGGTTAACACTGACCGTAAAGGAACAAAAACCCACAAACACAAAGTGAAACACAGACAGTTAAATATGGCTCCCAATCAGAGACAACCAGCACACAGCTGACACTCGTAGCCTCTGATTGGGAGTCATTCATTCAAACATAGAAATGAACCCAACAGAAATACCAACATAGAAATAAACACATAGAATGCACACACCCTGGCTCCACATAATGAGTCCCAGAGCCAGGGTGTGACAGTACCCCCCCCTAAAGGCGTGGACTGCGACCGCGCCTCAACTAAACAAAACAGGGGAGGGCTGGGCGACGCGCACCGTATGTTTGGTGCGAGTGGCAGGAACAGGCCGGGTCGGGCTGGCGACGCGCACCGTAGACTTAGTGCGGGTGGCAGGAACAGGCCGGACCGGGCTGGCGACGCGCACCGTAGGTTTAGTGCGTGGAGCAGGGACAGGCCGGGCTGGGCTGGCGACGCGCACCATTAACTTAGTGCGGGGAGCAGGAACGGGCCGGACCGGACTGGTGACGCACACCACTTGCTTGGTGTGAGGAGCGGGACTGGGTTTCTTCATAACCCTCCGCTCCTTCAGCTGCCTACACAGTTCCTCTCGCCGTGCCTCTACTCTCACCCTCTCCCTTATCGCCTCCAGTACCCACGTCGTCCATGCCCTGTGCCCCCCCCTAAAAATTTCTTGGGGTTGCCTCTCGACCTTCCGACTTTGACCCGTTTGCCGCCGCTGCTCCTCTCTACGGCGCGCCTCCCATGTCCAGGCTGCCTGCTCCTGGACACGCTGCTTGGTCCTTTTATGGTGGGTTTTTCTGTCACGATCGTCGTTACAGGAAGCGGACCAAGGCGCAGCGTGTGAAAGAAACATGACTTTATTATATTAAAGTATCTAAATACAAAACAAAACACGACTCGTGAAGTCCAACGGTTAACACTGACCGTAAAGGAACAAAAACCCACAAACACAAAGTGAAACACAGACAGTTAAATATGGCTCCCAATCAGAGACAACCAGCACACAGCTGACACTCGTAGCCTCTGATTGGGAGTCATTCATTCAAACATAGAAATGAACCCAACAGAAATACCAACATAGAAATAAACACATAGAATGCACACACCCTGGCTCCACATAATGAGTCCCAGAGCCAGGATGTGACACAACCTCTCACTTTCAGTTATTTGAAAAGGAAATAATCTCCCAAATGTCACTATTTCTAAAACAAGCCATAGAAAGTTGGTTGCAATTTCAATTTAATCCTCCAGAAACGACAGAACAAATAATGCAACAAATATTGTGGTTAAATTCAAATATACTAATTGACAAAAAACCTTTATTTTTTGACAGAATGTTTAAAAAAGGCATAATCTTCGTAAATGATATCATCGGTAGGACTGGTGGAGTTATGTCGCACATGCAGCTAACAAAAACATATGGAAATGTCTGCTCTACCCAAAATTACAACCAAATAATTGCAGCCTTACCGCAAAAGTGGAAGAGGAAAGTTGAAGGGGGAGAAAGTAAGTAACTTGTCTGTCAGCCTTGCATTAAAGAACATAATTGGTTAAGGAAAACTGTGATAAATAAAAAAGTATATCAGTTTCACTTAAGGACCAAAGGATTGACAGCAGTCCCATATAGATTGCAAAATAGTTGGGAAGAGATCTTTGACGTACCGATCCCATGGCATAGTGTTTATGAACTGACACGCAAAACGACACCGGATTCTTCTTAAATTAGAATCTTTCAATTTAAATTATTATATAAAATTCTTGCTACCAACAGAATGTTATTTATATGGGGGATACAATCTTCCCAGCTCTGCAGATTTTGCTGTGAAGAGATAGAATCATTAGATCATTTGTTTTGGTTCTGTCCATTTGTAGCTTGTTTTTGGACACAGGTCCAGGAATGGCTAAAGGATTGCAATATTTACCTGGAACTAACCTTGCAGATAGCATTACTGGGTGATCTGAAAAGTCATAGTCAATCAATCAATAATATAATAATACTTTTAGCAAAAATGTTTATTTTTAATTCACAATCTGTAGAAGCAATGAGAATAGAAAGGTTCAGAACTTTTGTAAAACATCACAGTACGGTTGAAATATATATGGCAAATAGAAATCCTATATGGATGGTGTTAAGAGATAGATGGGAGGTATTGAATAGAGTTGAAGGATGGGACTAATAACAAATAACAACAAATAATAACAAAGATAGCTAATAATGTAAGCATACTGTGTCCATAATAAGTATATAGGTTGTATGTTGGGAGCTTTTGGGAAAGAGCACAGTTAGAAAGATATGGCATTTAGAAGCAAACCGGATGGACATCATGAAAATGATCGGAGAGGTTGAGAGTAGAAGAAGTTCAGGAGCAAAAAAATTATATATATATATATATATATATATATATATATATATATATATATAGATATATATAGATATATAGATATATATATATATATATATAGATATATATATATATAGATATAGAATTATTGTAAAATTAACTCTGTCCATAAGGTGTAGATAGTAAGTATAGACCGGAAGTAGAGGCCTGGGCGTTGTTGTTCACTAATTTACTCCAAGTAGGGAAAGGATGGTGGGGTTGAAAAGTAATAAAGGGGAATATATATATATAAAAAATATAAAAAACATGGGGGATTGGAAGTGATGCAGACAATTACATTGATAGAAGATACAATCTATCTGCAATATTAAGCTGATCCATCCCCCCCCCCAAAAAATAAAATAAAAATAAAAAATAAATAATTCTTTACGGATCTGATCCCCCTCAGATCAATCATGTCCATTTTAGCGCTTCTGTCTACATTCTCAGATACGTTTAGAAAAGAACAGATTGAAAGAAATAGTCTACTTTTAATAAATACACATTAGCCTGAGAGAGTGGAAGGGCTGAGAGGAATGTGGCCTTGTGTTGCTGCACTGTCTATAACTACCTAAACAAACAGTAACAGGAAGATGAGGTGAAAAATATCAGTCACGACTACATGTTGTTACAGGCTTTGGTATTTCCATTTATATTTTGAGGTTGGACGTTAGCATGTAGGCTGCACCTCTTGGCGCCACCTCAATAGACAGTCTGCTTATGCCTGTGCTGGCTTGTCATCTCTTTAGTCAGAAGGGTTCCATCTGTTATGTGATATTGAAGAGCAGCTGGTCCAGTGTTCTGGCTGGCCTTAGAGATGTTAGAAGACTGGCACCTCTTTGTAGCTCTGCTTCTTTAAGTTGATGTCAAAGTCTTTCTGTCTTGTATCTCCCAGGGTTTGGTCTGGTTTGGTTTGGTTTGGTTTGGTTTGGTTTGGTTTGGTCTGGTTTGGTCTGGTTTGGTTTGGTTTGGTTTGGTTTGGTCTGGTTTGGTCTGGTTTGGTCTGGTTTGGTGTGGTCTGGTTTGATCTGGTTTGGTCTGGTTTGGTTTGGTTTGGTTTGGTCTGGTTTGGTTTGGTCTGGTTTGGTGTGGTCTGGTCTGGTCTGGTTTGGTCTGGTTTGGTTTGGTTTGGTTTGGTCTGGTTTGGTCTGGTTTGGTCTGGTTTGGTCTGGTTTGGTCTGGTCTGGTTTGGTCTGGTTTGGTCTGGTTTGGTTTGGTTTGGTTTGGTCTGGTTTGGTCTGGTTTGGTCTGGTTTGGTCTGGTTTGGTTTGGTCTGGTTTGGTCTGGTTTGGTTTGGTTTGGTTTGGTTTGGTCTAGTTTGTTTTGGTGTGGTCTGGTCTGGTCTGGTTTGTTTGGTCTGGTTTGGTCTGGTTTGGTTTGGTTTGGTCTGGTTTGGTCTGGTTTGCTCTGGTCTGGTTTGGTCTGGTTTGCTCTGGTCTGGTCTGGTTTGGTCTGGTTTGCTCCACTTGTTTTTTTACTCCATATTGTAAGTTGGAGGGTTTTTATTTCAGATGTCCTCGTCTGGAGCCACTTCAATGGGCACTCATGGTGGGTGTCCTTTAGGTACCACTTTCTTGTTGCTAGTCAACATTCAGTGGACACTAGGGATTGGACGATTAAAACCGGAGCTCCGATGCGCCGTTGCAGTTTTCAAAGCACTACTGATTCGACACAACGTATCAATGTAACAATACTACGTGATGATGACTGTCGAAGCTTCGGACATCACACTACCATCTGACAGCTGTCAGAAGAGCACTGACCTCTGCTGGAAGCTTTGTGTTTTTATCTATACTAAACAAAAATACACTGCTCGAAAAAATTAAGGGAACACTTAAACAACACAATGTAACTCCAAGTCAATCACACTTCTGTGAAATCAAACTGTCCACTTAGGAAGCAACACTGATTGACAATACATTTCACATGCTGTTGTGCAAATGGAATAGACAACAGGTGGAAATTATAGGCAATTAGCAAGACACCCCCAATAAAGGACTGGTTTTGCAGGTGGTGATCACAGACCACTTCTCAGTTCCTATGCTTCCTGGCTGATGTTTTGTTCACTTTTGAATGCTGGCGGTGCTTTCACTCTAGTGGTAGCATGAGACGGAGTCTACAACCCACACAAGTGGCTCAGGTAGTGCAGCTCATCCAGGATGGCACATCAATGCGAGCTGTGGCAAGAAGGTTTGCTGTGTCTGTCAGCGTAGTGTCCAGAGCATGGAGGCGCTACCAGGAGACAGGCCAGTACATCAGGAGACGTGGAGGAGGCCGTAGGAGGGCAACAACCCAGCAGCAGGACTGCTACCTCCGCCTTTGTGCAAGGAGGAGCAGGAGGAGCACTGCCAGAGCCCTGCAAAGTGACCTCCAGCAGGCCACAAATGTGCATGTGTCTGCTCAAACGGTCAGAAACAGACTCCATGAGGGTGGTATGAGGGCCCGACGTCCACAGGTGGGGGTTGTGCTTACAGCCCAACACCGTGCAGGACGTTTGGCATTTGCCAGAGAACACCAAGATTGGCAAATTCGCCACTGGCGCCCTGTGCTCTTCACAGATGAAAGCAGGTTCACACTGAGCAAATGTGACAGACGTGACAGAGTCTGGAGACGCTGTGGAGAACGTTCTGCTGCCTGCAACATCCTCCAGCATGACCGGTTTGGCGGTGGGTCAGTCATGGTGTGGGGTGGCATTTCTTTGGGGGGCCGCACAGCCCTCCATGTGCTCGCCAGAGGTAGCCTGACTGCCATTAGGTACCGAGATGAGATCCTCAGACACCTTGTGAGACCATATGCTGGTGCAGTTGGCCCTGGGTTCCTCCTAATGCAAGACAATGCTAGACCTCATGTGGCTGGAGTGTGTCAGCTGTTCCTGCAAGAGGAAGGCATTGATGCTATGGACTGGCCCGCCCGTTCCCCTGACCTGAATCCAATTGAGCACTTCTGGGACATCATGTCTCGCTCCATCCACCAACGCCACATTGCACCACAGACTGTCCAGGAGTTGGCGGATGCTTTAGTCCAGGTCTGGGAGGAGATCCCTCAGGACACCTCATCAGGAGCATGCCCAGGTGTTGTAGGGAGGTCATACAGGCACGTGCAGGCCACACACACTACTGAGGCTCATTTTGACTTGTTTTAAGGACATTACATCAAAGTTGGATCAGCCTGTAGTGTGGTTTTCCACTTTAATTTGAAACCAAATCCAGACCTCCATGGGTTGATACATTTGATTTCCATTGATATTTTTTGTGTGATTTTGTTGTCAGCACATTCAACTATGTAAAGAAAAAAGTATTTAATAATATTATTTCATTCATTCAGATCTAGGATGTGTTATTTTAGTGTTCCCTTTATTTTTTTGAGCAGTGTATAAACGCAACATGTAAAGTGTTGGTCCCATGTATCATGAGCTGAAATAAAATATCCCAGAAATGTTCCATTTGCACAAAAAGCTTATTTCTCTCCGATTTTGTGCACAAATTTGTTAACATCCCTGTTAGTGAGCATTTATCCGTTGCCAAGATAATCCATCCACCTGACAGGGGTGGAACATCAAGAAGCTGATTAAACAGCATGATCATTACACAGGTACACCTTGTGCTGGGGACAATAAAAGGCCACTGGAAAATGTGCAGTTTTGTCCCACAACACAATGCCACAGATGTCTCAGGTTTTGAGGGAGCGTGCCATTGGCAGGCTGACTGCAGGAATGTCCACCAGAGCTGTTGCCAGAGAATTACATTGGTGTCAGAAGTGGAATGGCGGCTGTGAGGCCATCAGACTGGCCCGGACGTGTGAGTAGTCGACTTCCTGGTCAGAGGGGGCAGTGTGAGCCACATTCCAATTCCCACCATGTGGGTTAACCCTATTGGTGCGATGCGTAGGTTGTTTGCCTTTTACACGTGCAACCTGGGTTCGCTTCCTTGACCCGCTGTTTGCTACATTGGTGTCAGAAGTAGTATGGTGTCTGTGAGGCCATCAGATTGCACGGCCCGGATGTGTGAGGGGTCTGAATAGTTGAAGCACGGGACTTGCTTTTATAGGGGGCAGTGTGAGCCAGGTTACAATTCCCATCATAGCAATAGGTTTAACCCTATAGACAGGTTATAATTAGGTTTAACCCTATAGACAGGTTATAATTAGGTTTAACCCTATAGACAGGTTATAATTAGGTTTAACCCTATAGACAGGTTATAATTAGGTTTAACCCTATAGACAGGTTATAAATAGGTTTAACCCTATAGACAGGTTATAATTAGGTTTAACCCTATAGACAGGTTATAATTAGGTTTAACCCTATAGACAGGTTATAATTAGGTTTAACCCTATAGACAGGTTATAAATAGGTTTAACCCTATAGACAGGTTATAATTAGGTTTAACCCTATAGACAGGTTATAATTAGGTTTAACCCTATAGACAGGTTATAATTAGGTTTAACCCTATAGACAGGTTATAATTAGGTTTAACCCTATAGACAGGTTATAATTAGGTTTAACCCTATAGACAGGTTATAATTAGGTTTAACCCTATAGACAGGTTATAATTAGGTTCAACCCTATAGACAGGTTATAATTAGGTTTAACCCTATAGACAGGTTATAATTAGGTTTAACCCTATAGACAGGTTATAATTAGGTTTAACCCTATAGACAGGTTATAATTAGGTTTAACCCTATAGACAGGTTATAATTAGGTTTAACCCTATAGACAGGTTATAATTAGGTTTAACCCTATAGACAGGTTATAATTAGGTTTAACCCTATAGACAGGTTATAATTAGGTTTAACCCTATAGACAGGTTATAATTAGGTTTAACCCTATAGACAGGTTATAATTAGGTTTAACCCTATAGACAGGTTATAATTAGGTTTAACCCTATAGACAGGTTATAATTAGGTTTAACCCTATAGACAGGTTATAATTAGGTTTAACCCTATAGACAGGTTATAATTAGGTTTAACCCTATAGACAGGTTATAATTAGGTTTAACCCTATAGACAGGTTATAATTAGGTTTAACCCTATAGACAGGTTATAATTAGGTTTAACCCTATAGACAGGTTATAATTAGGTTTAACCCTATAGACAGGTTATAATTAGGTTTAACCCTATAGACAGGTTATAATTAGGTTTAACCCTATAGACAGGTTATAATTAGGTTTAACCCTATAGACAGGTTATAATTAGGTTTAACCCTATAGACAGGTTATAATTAGGTTTAACCCTATAGACAGGTTATAATTAGGTTTAACCCTATAGACAGGTTATAATTAGGTTTAACCATATTGCTGCGATGCTTAGGGTGTTTGCCTTTTTCGCCAGCGACCTGGGTTCACTGCCCTGCCCCACTGTTTTCTACAATATTAATATCACAGGCTACCCGACGTCCGTTGAACAAAGAGACACAACAATATGAGTGAAAGGATTTTAGGATAATATCAGTTAGTGTTCATTTAGAGTTGTCTTCTGGGTTCAGCCTTCTAGCTTCCTTTATCAATTGGGTGAAATATAACAAATGACATGGTCTCAAAGTTTGGAGATAACCAGTCCCAGTTTAAATCGTCCATGATTTCCATTTCATTATTTCCCCAGAGCAGCAAGGGAATCTAGAGACTCAACCTTTGCAGAATCAGAATCACCTTTATTCGCCAAGTACATTTGCACATACATATGTAGGATCTTAATTTGAGCCAGTTTGCTACAGCAGGAAAATATTCCTGCAGCAACAGGAAATGTGATTTATAATTAATGGACATTTTTGTATCGGTTGATACATTTTTAGTAAGGGAAACTCAAGTCTGCCATTTCTAAGTGGAAATTACAAACTTCAGAAGCCTTTTAAAACCTCAAATACACTACAAGTTTTACATTTACTGCGTTGAGGGAAAGTTATTCTGCAGTGGGGGGTGATCAAATTAAGATCCTACATCTGTACACATAATTCTACATGGTGATTTTTTTACATTTTAGTCATTTAGCAGACGCTCTTATCCAGAGCGACTTGCATACATTGCGAGTGCATACATTTTTATTTTTTTATACTGGAATCGAACCCACAACCCTGGCGTTGCAAATGCCATGCTCTACCAAGTGAGCTACATCCCTGCCGCCCATTCCCATAATAATTCAAATGTCCTGTTGCTGCAGGATTATTTTCCTGCTGTAGCAAACTGGCTAAAATTAAGATCCTACATCTGTGGCAATACACCTCTCTTTGATGTACATGGCTATATCAGGATTGACTTTTGACCATTTGACATCTTTTATTTACTGTTGTTTAGGCTGGTTGAAAGAGTCGCCTATAAAAGCTACTTCATCTGCAAGAGAACAGGCGGCTGCACCAGCGACTGTCAGAAGTTATGTGATTTCCTCATATGAACGTGAAAGTAAGTGTGTAGCCTACGCAGTTACACAATGGCTGTTGAAACTGTGGCACATATTTCTCGGTAACATTAGAAGTCGGATGAATGTGTTGATATGTAGGAAAGACGGGCAGACCCTGGTAAGTCTAGGCTAAACTATAAACTATTATAAGGTTAAATCGATTTCAGACATTCTATAGTCAGAGTAGGTTTGAGCTATGATCACATATCATGCTGACAAACCTGATGGTCTCTGTTTGAAATGGTGTGTAAAATACCATGCCTAGGCTACAAGCTCTGTCCTGCTACTGTTAGGTCTATAACGTTATGGGAACTGATCTGAACAGGTTTAGGCTGGTCATCTAGGATATGTAGGCTATAGCTGAGGTATAGACCTCCATCTGTATCAGGACTAGGCTCCTGCTACTGTTACTGTTATAACGTTATGGGAACTGATCTGAACAGGTTTAGGCTGGTCATCTAGGCTATAGCTGAGGTCAGTGGTGATTTTAGCATGTCAATCTTGGTGGGGCAAAACATAAATAAAGGGGGATGCATGCCAGCAAAGCCACTCCACAACACAACACAACACTAAACAATACATTCATTGCACTATAACGGTGAGAAACGGTGACCACAAACTGTCAGGGCCTACATAAAGCAGAGTCCCAACAGCAGAGTCCCAACAGCAGAGTCCCAACAGCAGAGTCCCAACAGCAGAGTCCCAACAGCAGAGTCCCAACAGCAGAGTCCCAACAGCTGCCCTATCATTTCTCTTCATTATTTCTCTTCATATGACAAGGATTAAAAAGGATTTGCCTGTAGATTGTCACTTTGATTCATGATGATGACTGCTGGCTAAGATTTTGAAAGTACGATGTTGACCTGATCAGTCCAGCTGCCTTACTCAAGAAAACAAAAAAAGAGACCATGTTTGCATGCGGCTATATTAACTCAATGATATACATATTTTTAAATTTTTTTGCAAACTGATATGTGACACGTATTAATGCCAAAATAACATGCAAAACAGGAAAGGCCACCTGCACTTAATGACGGGTCGCTGGTTGAGAGAATGCCAAGAGTGTGCAAAGCTGTCATCAAGGCAAAGGGTGGCTATTTGAAGAATATCAAATATAAAATATATTTTGATTTCTTTAACACTTTTTTGGTTACTAAATTATTCTATATGTGTTATTTCATAGTTTTGATGTCTTCACTATTATTCTACAATGTAGAAAAGAGTAAAAATAAAGAAAAACCCTTGAATGAGTATGTGTTCTAAAACTTTTGACCGGTAGTGTATATCTTTTTTACATTTTTAGCAAACTGATATGTTACATGTATTAATGCCACAATAACATGCAAAACAGGAAAGGCCACCTGCCCTGAATGACGGGTCGCCACTGGCTGAGGTATAGACCTTGATCTGCTTTACACAACAACAAAAAAACTGTTTTACATTATAACCTATCCTACTTTAAATAATATAAAATCACTTAATTGTTGCAAAAAACCTTTCTGTATAGATCACTGATCAATCAAGCCCGTTTTAGCCCTTCTGTCTACATTCTCAGATACGTTTAGAAAAGAACAGATTCAAAGATAATAAATGGCAACTTTTAATGAATACAAATAAGTGTGAGACATGGCCTTGTGTTGCTGCACTGTCTATAACTACCTTAACAAACAGTAACTTATTATTATTATTGACAGTTACCATGGAGAAGATATGTCACAACTACATATTCATGTGATTGCATTAAATCACCTGACTGTTTCGATATGTCTGTTAGTAAATGTTTTGTAAGAGATAATTAATAAATGATAACAATTCACATTCAAGAATTACTGTGTTAACTACAACCAACATGTTGGATCTCTGTTTAGGGGTCAGTTCTCTAAAATGAGTCTCTCTGGGGAGAGAGAGGAGGGGGTCCCTGCCTCTAAAACGAGTCTCTCTGGGGAGAGAGAGGAGGGGGTCCCTGCCTCTAAAATGAGTCTCTCTGGGGAACATGACACCAAAGCTAAGAGGTGAGATGACAATTTTGTTTAAGAATTATTAAGAATGTATTTCCTAAATGCTATTTCCATAATTGTTCACGTGTTATTTAATCAGAAATGGTTGCTTATGGGTACCTTCAATATTACTGTTCTCAGGTGTTTAATTAATAGATTTTAGATGTGTATAATTATTATTAGTATTATTGCAAAACGCTATATATCCATTGTTTAGCTGAAATGAGATGAATGCACTTACTGTAATCTGAATGACAGGTCGGCACTGCTCCAAAGCAATTACATGTGGTACAGAAACCACTGACTCGCTGCATGTTTCTATTATCAAGAAACCTGCTGGTACCTCTTAACTGGTTGGTACAGCTCATGAGGTGTCCTAAATATCTGCCAACTAGGTGGGACACTTATGAATAAAGAGGCTTCATGCATAGCTTTAATTTATACCCATAAGAGTAGGACTAAAACGGCTTTATTCTCAGCACTTATACGACACATTTTCTACTCTGAGACGCTTTTTGGATATGGGCCCAGATCTCAAAATATTGTAACGACCCATTATTAAATGAGTCTATCTGGGGAGAGAGAGATGACCAATTTTACTACTCTGAGACGCTTTTTGGATACGTGCCCAGATCTCAAAATATTGTTTTAAAAAACGATTTTCTTTTGTTTGACATAATAAAAAAAGAATATTACTAATGTACTAATGCTTTTAGTTTATTGTGTTGCTCTGCTCATGTCCGCGTTCTGAAACTGTCCGCGTCCCCGTACAGAACTGTCCGCGTCCACGTACAGTTTGGCGCCAAGCATATTGTCCAGTTACTTGCAGAGTGGTCTGAGGTGATCTTGGGGAATAACGACGGAGTTAGTTAGTGTTGAGACACCGAAGTTTATTGTTCAATTTGCTTTTTTTGCTTAATGGTCAGTGACAGTATGAGTGTAGTGTCGTGGTAAATATATTATGTTATAGCTTGGTCTGACTAAAATCTTGTGCATAACCCATCTTGTGTTGGGGCCTTGGGACTTAATACAATGCACAAAGACTTCTATCTTGTCGGCCTTATCAGCAGGTGGCTATGGACAACACCCACGCCATAGGTCTCTCAAGTTCTCCCAAACTCACGAGTTATTGCTCTGAGGACATACACACACCCCCCCCACACACACACACATACACACACACACACACACATCATCATTGTTAAGCACACACACATACACACACACACATACACACACACACATACACACACATACACACACACACATACACACACACACATACACACACACATACACACACACACACTTACACACACATACACACACATACACACACATCATCATTGTTAAGCACACACACACACAAAAACCCTTCTCTTAGGCTGAACATCTGGAGACAGAGAACCCGACTCAGAGCCAATGCAATGGAGATGACCTCGACCAACTCATCAGGACCAATCGGAAGATCGGAACTACTAGAATCAACCTACTTTATTTTATTGTATAAAATGTCAGCACACAATGTTTTGGGGCGCGCTCTCAGATATCTCCCTACGAGGTTGACGAACGGGTCCGTGCACGCTATTTACAGATATCTTTACCTCTGAATAAACTGCCTTATATTATACAATCATCCACCTTGTCCAAAAGTCTCTACTTGGTCTCCGTTCTCCAGTAAACTTGTGTTTCATCAACAAACTTGGTAGCAGAGGATGGTTTTCTAACTCTGAATTCGGTCCATAAAAGTTGATAGAGACAGGAGACAAGTAAGAGATGGATCTGAAAGGACGGGTGACCTGTCCGCAGGAGCAGCCGGGAATCCAGCTCGCCTCAGGAAACTGATCTAGACGGCCGTCAATACAAAGGTAAGCAGAACCTGTTAAAACAAAATCTGCATATTGTATTGTAGGATAAACCCAAATTTTGATCAGTAGTACTGGGCGTGAGTATGGATTACTGTTAAATTTATAACATATCTATTATGACTCAAAAGGCAAATATGTAAAGATATCTGAATTTTTTAGGTTCTTACTGTTGAAATGTGACTCTCTAGGGGAGGAGTCTAGTTACAGGTTGTGGTTCACGAGAGACGGACCCTTTTATTTTATTTTTTGCTGTTGATATCTGAAATCTTAGGTTTTTTACTGTTGAAATGTGACTCTAAGAGAAGAAGTCTAGTTACAGTGGGTTTTTTTCCTGTTGAAATGTGGCTTTCTAGTGAGGAGCCTATTACAGAGGTTTTGGTCCACAAGCGATGGACTCTTTTATTTGATCCACAAGAGAAGGATCTGGTGACTAGATAAAAAGATTCAGATAGTCGGGTTGAGTTAATTCCGTGAGAATCCAAGTCCAGAAAAGGTTCTCCCGACTAGACGCCAGTTGAATGGTTTAAACGACTGGGAGTCTCCTTGAGGAGAATCAAAAAAATAAAAATAAAAATACAAGTTCAGATAGTCGGGCAATTTGGTTGACGTGGCACTCAACTATATGTACTGTGAGGAACTTAAACTGAATTCGTGTGTTGATGCTGATATGTAATGAAAAATTTAATTGTTGAAATGATAACCTGAATGTTGTGTAAGATTGGCCGTTTCATGAGACTAACTAGTTGATAACTTTTAAGAGGACCACGGAGTCCTATTTTGCTTGTTATGTAGCCGCTGCGCTAAAAGCTGACTTGAACTTTTTCCCTCTTGTGGAAGTTGGTATTTCCTTAGTTCCTAAAATTAGATTGGTAATTATTTTGGAAGCGCTCGAGTTTGTTAATATATTGTTCCAAAAGGGCGATTCTGATACCTTTTGGGAAAATATATAATAACTCGAATACCTGAAAAACAATAATAACTTTTGCAAAATAATTCCCAAAATTAAATTGGTAATTATTTTAGGAGCGCTCGAGTTTGCTAATATATTCTTCCAAAAGGGCGATTCTGATACCTTTTGGGAAAATATATAATAACTCGAATACCTGAAAAACAATAATAACTTTTGCAAAATAATTCCCAAAATTAAATTGGTAATTATTTTAGGAGCGCTCGGGTTTGTTAATGTATTCTTCCAAAAGGGCGATTCTGATACCTTTTGGGAAAATATATAATAGCTCGAATAACTGAAAAACAATAATAACTTTTGCTAAATAATTCCTAAAATTAAATTGATAATTATTTTGGGAGCGCTTGAGTTTGTTAATATATTGTTCCAAAAGGGCGGTTCTGATACCTTTTGGGAAAATATATAATAATTCGAATAATTGAAAAACAATAATAACTTTTGCTAAATAATTCCTAAAAATAAATTGATAATTATTTTGGGAACGCTCGAGTTTGTTAAATATATTGTTCCAAAAGGGCGATTCTGATACCTTTTGGGAAGATATATAACAACTCGAATAACTGAAAAACAATAGTACCTTTTGCAAAATAATTCCTAATAATAAATTATTGGAAAATTCTTTGTGTACGAGGGTGGGACATCAGAGATAAGTCTGAGTCAGCGCCAAGAATACATTGCTGGTTTCGGCCAGTGACGGGCTAAGTGCACCAAGATAGTCAAAAAAAAAAAAAAACTGTATAACCATGGCAACCACTACCGTCCCAAAACTCAAGTTTAATGAATATCTAGATCAAAAAATACAGGATAGAGCGGGAGGGAAAGAACAGTATAAGACAGTAAAGAAAGTGTGGGAGGGAGTGAAACTCAAATGGACACATGCAGGTTACTTTAGCGGGGGTGCCCCGTCTAAAGGGCAACTCACCTCTATGGAGAAAGAGCTAGGGGAGGCAGTGAGGGAAGGAACGGAAAGTGAATTGGAAAGGAATAAGTCTCACTTATTCAAGAAGGAAGGGACTAAACACAGAGAGAGAGCAGAGGCTGAGCTAAGGATAGGTACGTGGGCAATTGAGGAAACACGACGAGCACACCCATACAAGAAACCAGACATGATGGGTGTGGTGATTGAACCCACAACTGAGACAACACCAATAGTGGGGACACAGTCCATGAGTGACATACCAGCGCCCTCAGCACCACTGTATCCGACCCTGCCACAGGAAGCGAAGAGCACACCACCCGCATACACACACACTCCTCCAACTAACCCTTATAACCCATTCCTAAGTCCTGCAGTGGTACAAGCGCCTGTGTTCGTGGTGCAAGGAGGACACCTAGAGGGGAACATGGCACTAAGCGTAGGGCAAGGAGTACTTCACTGTCTGGAAGTCCGAGCCAACAGCGAGCCACAAGGACGAGAGGAGCCACACCCGCCCGGCGAAACCCAACCCAGACCCAGTCCCACAAGAGGGGGTTCCAACCCAGAGTCCCTGGTAATGATGACTCAAAACCAACCGTCAGATCTATACAGGAAAGGGGGAGCATCTGGCCTAAGACAAGCAGCTGCACCCAATCAGCCTAAACCCAGACTCTCAGAATGGTTTGTCGAAAGAGAAAGGGGAAGTACCCAATCCATGACAGAAGGGGGTGCAGGGGACAATGAGCTTTGGGGGTCGATAGGGTCTGGCTCATTAAGAAGCTCACGGGGGGTCTCAATCCGGGACCAACCAAGTGAGGATGATGAAGGAGAACAAAGGAAGGAAGAAAAAACCTATGAGGATGAGTGGGATGCGTGTCAGGGACAGGCGTCACATAACACAACCATAATAGAAGAAGCAGAGAAGGGGAAGACCTGGGCCTTGAAAGGGGTGATGGTGGGGGAAGTTGTTGACTTGCATGAACCCATCAGAAAATCTGCCAGACTTAGAGAAAGGGGATTGAACTCCCAAATGCCACTTAGACCAACAGCAGATCGACAACATGAAGAATACCAACCCTGGAAGATGACTGACCTGACCGCCCTGATGGATCAGATGCCCAGCCTCCATGGTGGAGCGTCTGCTTGGCTGTTGCAACTTCAAACCCTTACATCTGGGTTTAGGCTTGCTCTGGCAGACATGAAGGCACTCTTGGCCAGGGCCACAGATCACACCACCATGACGGTACTGATAAGAGAGGCAGGTCTGGAAAAGAGCGGAGGTGTGACGCCACCGGAAGTCTATAGAACTGTGTTGTGGGAAGTTCTGAGGAGGGCATATCCTACAGAACGAAACCATGCAACACTGACCTCTTTTACCATCGGCCCTGGGGAACAGCCAGCTGCCTACCTGGACAGGGCCAAAACCACTTGGAGAACGGTCCATGACGAACCATATGATCACTCCGACACCACGTGCAGCATGTGGAAAGAGATGGTGGTGAGCGGGACCCCAAGTGACGTTCGAACCAAACTAAGGGGAACTGTGGGATTAATGGCACTCCCTAGGGCGCAGTTTAACTCCCATGTCCATCATCACATCACCCAATACAATAAAGACAAGGGAGGGGCGGAAACACATGTCCAATCCCTGCAGGTGCAGCTGCTCAAACTACAACTGAAAGAGGCACAGAAGGGAGATAAGCCAAAGAAACAGATGGTGGCTGAAGACCAACCTGACATTTCTCATATAATTGAAAAAACTGTCTCACAAATGATACAAACACAACAGCCGCCTCCAACAACACTCCCAACGATCGCAATGGTGCCTCAGCCATACTATCAAGCACCAACTCCACCATATCAGCCACCGGTGGCACCATACCAGACTCAATGGGGACAGCCAAGGCCACAAGGTAATAGGGGGGCCTGTTACAATTGTCATCAATATGGCCACTCTGTCAGATGGTGTCCATTACCACCTAGTCCGCAACAGCAACACTGGCTGGCAAACAGGGGTAGAGGTTATGCCTTCAGATCAAGAGGAGGCCCAAGACCGATGTACCAGCCACATGCTGCCCTACCAGCATATAACCACCCACAACAAGACCCAAACCAACAGCCTAACCAGCAGCCTGCTCCTACCTTCCAGGGCATGTCAGACGAATATCCTCCCTGGCCCTGAAGCTGCCCACCACCACAGAACGGGAATGGGGGTCAGCATTTTCCACTTCATACTGAACCAACTGTCATGTGTGAAGTGGAGGGAGTTACCCACCAATTTTTGGTAGATACAGGATGTACGTACTCTGCCATAAGATCTCGTCAACCACTCTCTTCGGAATCAATACAGGTGGTGGGGGTATCAGGAACACCCGAAGCACAAAACAAGACCATACCATTGCTCTTCCAATGGGGCCCTTCCAATTTGAAGCATCAATTCCTATATTGTCCCAACTGTCCAATCAACCTATTGGGAAGGGACCTATTGTGCAAACTGAAATGTTCAATCTACCTTACCGAAAAGGGTGTGGAGGTTTCCATTGATCCCATTACCTCCACACCAGTTCATCCAGTTAGGGTGCTGATGCTACCCATCATCCCAACCCCAGTGCTCTCCCTGACCCAAGAAATATACTGGTTGAAGTGCATCGAATCCGGCCAAGGAACCCCTGAGGTTCAATTCAAGTTCAACCAGCTGAGACAACTCATTTACACATTTCACCCATACAAGACTCCTCAAGCTGAAATCCACTGTACACTTAATGTGACTGATAATGATGTCAACCCATATACCGATGACTGGGATGACAACATGATGCACCTGACACCAACAATCAGATGTTGTACCATAGTGTGTGGACAAGAAGGAGTGGCTGCTCCGGTTATCCTACCTTCCCATTTGAAATCCTGGTACCTACTGGGCGAAGAATCTGCTCCCCATGTTACACTGGCAGTTGGAAACGGTTTTGAAGCAAGGAGCCTTGGGCCTATGATCAGAAGAGCATCCAAACTCCAGTGGGAACCCACCCAAACTCCAGGAATAACCAAAGCCACCACTGAGAACATGTGGAGGTTTATGACAGTTGACACAGAGGAACATTGCCTTCCTGAACGTTTGACTCTCCCAAGACACCATGGTAAACCTTACACAGACCACCCCTCATCACAAGCACTGCTTTCCACCATTGATGAAGGCATATGGACACACACCCCATTTGATGTTGGACAACTACAGGTGGAACCAGTCACCATCACCTTACTCAACCCTGATCAAATTCCTATCTACCGAACACAGTACCGTCTGAAACCTGAACAGACCAGGGGGATCAAACCAACCATAGATGGGTTGTTGGGAGCTCGTGTCATATATCGCACTGTGTCTCCATGGAACACACCAATCTTACCAGTCTTGAAAACAGGAGGCGAAACATACCGGATGGTACAAGACTTCCGAGCAGTGAACGACGTCACTGCACCCATTGACCTACCTGTCCCTGACCCTCACATTACACTGAGTAATCTCTCACCAAAACACCAATACTTCACCGTTGTGGATCTGGCTAATGCCTTCTTCAGCATTCCACTGGATGAGGCTTCACAGCCTCTCTTTGCCTTCACATATGAACATCAACAGTATACGTATTCGGTTCTTCCACAGGGTTACAGGTGTTCTCCCGGAATCTTCAATCATATCTTGAAGACACACCTGACTGAATTGAAAATCCCTGAAGGAGTGATACTCATCCAATATGTAGACGACCTTTTGCTGGGGGCTCCCACATCTGATCTCTGTCTACAAATGACAAAAACCCTACTTGACTTCTTGGCTGTCAAAGGCTACAAGGTCAAAATGAGCAAAGTCCAGTCCTGTCGCAGAACTGTCCTTTTCCTTGGCAGCGAAATCTCAGGAGAAGGTGCTGGTCTCTCGAAATCCCACCGAGATTCTATACTCCATCATCCACGTCCCATCACAGTGTCAGGCATGTTGTCCTTCCTGGGGTTGACAGGGTACAGCCGTACCCACATCCCTGACTACACATCCAGGACTGAACCACTGAGAGAAATAGTGAGAGAAGCAGGACCAAGAAACTTACACTCCTCACTTACCTGGACACCTGAAGCATCAACAGCGTTTGCTCTCCTAAAAACCGATCTCTCGGTGGCAGCAGCTCTGACAGCACCCGACTACAAAAACAAATTTCATCTTGATGTTTCTGAAAAGGAGGGGTTCACTTCTTCCATCCTTTTTCAGAAACAAGAGGGGGAGAGAAGAGTACTGATGTATCATTCCTCTAAGTTGGACCATATTGAAGCAGGTCAGACAACATGTTCCAGGTACGTGGCTGCAGTGGCAAAAGCTATTGAAAAAACCGCCCACCTGGTAATGTGCCACAAATTGGAAATCCATACGCACCATGGGGTTGCAGCATATCTGATGAGCAAGGAATTCACGTTCAGCGCTGAAAGAAAGAACAAAATCCAGAATAAATGCACCCAATCACACATTACTTTTGTCAACACCGACAAAAACATGGCAGACGCACTCAATGCAGAAGAAGGGTTGGCACACTCCTGCGAAGAGAGGGCGGCACAGGAACTGAAACTGCGACCAGACTTGGGAAACGAACCCCTTACCAATCCTGATCTATGGTTGTACACCGATGGATGCTGCTATAGAGGAGAAGAAGGGAACATAGCAGCATATGCAGTGGTACAGCAGCTTCCAGACGGGTCACACGTGACCCTGGAATCAGACATCATCCCACAACCTGCCTCAGCCCAACTAGCTGAGATCATTGGTTTGACTCAAGCCCTGGAAAAGGCTGAAGGAAAGACTGTGAACATCTACACTGACTCAGCATATGCTCATGGAGCAGTCCATACAGATGGACCACAATGGGTCAGACGTAACTTCACCACAACAGGAAACCTTCCGATCAAACACAAGGCACAAATGGAGAGACTGATAAAAGCAGTCTCACTACCTGAGCAGGTGGCCATCATGAAGTGCAAAGGACATCAGCAACTCAAGAACAAAGTCAGCGAGGGAAATGACGCAGCTGACAAAGCAGCCAAGAAAGCTGGGGGCTACACTCCAAGACAGATGGTGCTGCAGACTCAACCAGCTAGAACAGAACTCACAGACCAACACATAAAGGAACTACAATTCACAGCGGGCCCGTATGAGCACTCGGTATGGGGACAGATGGGAGCCACCAAAGGACCTGATGAACTTTGGAGATGCCATGACGGCAGGTTGGTGGCCCCAGCTAATCTCTGCCCCGAGCTGATACGTGAGGCTCATGGGCCCACCCATGAAGGGAAACTCAAAACTTTACAGAAGGTTTCCCATATTTGGTGGCACCCACACATTAAGGACATGACAGACTTGTTTTGTGATGAGTGCAGCATTTGTGGCAGCCACAACCCAAAGAAACCTTTCCAAACACCCATGGGTTCATACCCAGTACCTAATGCATGTTTTCAGGACATTAGCATAGATTACACTGACATGGGGGCTGATAATGTAACTAATGGGAAAAGGTACTTATTGGTAATGGTAGATCGATTCTCCAAATGGGTTGAGGCAATACCAACAGCACGCGAGGATGCTAGGTCAGTTATTAAGTGGCTGCAGACTGAACTCATACCAAGGTATGGGGTTCCAAGACAAATTCGATCCGACAACGGGTCCCATTTCAGTAACCAACACCTGAGACAGGTGGAGGAGAGGTTCGGCATTGTGCACAAGTTTGGGTCTGTGTACCGGCCGCAATCTCAGGGCCTCGTGGAACGCGCCAATCAAACTTTGAAGGCTAAGATAGCCAAGGTATGTGCAGGTTCAAAGTTGACGTGGGTTGAAGCTCTGCCCCTGGCGTTGATGGCCATGAGAGCCTCTCCAGGAGCAGGCACCCATCTCTCTCCACATGAGATTATGACTGGTAGAGTCATGCCTGGTCCACCAAGGGAGGGAGGTCATATGCCCGCCCTTGATGTACAACAAATTGTAATGTCTGAATATGTGAGAAAACTAACGGAACTCTCTGCAGCTCTCTCCAAACAGATTCACAAGGTCCAAGAGGGGGAGCTGACGGGAGATCCGGCGCTGCTGAAGGTAAAAGTTGGCGACTGGGTAAGGATCAAGGTTCACAAGAGAAAGTGGCAAGATCCCAGGTGGACTGGACCGTACGAAGTGAAGGAGGTTACTTCACACTCAGTCCAGGTCAAAGGTAAATCAGGCGCACCTTGGCACCACTTGACACATTGTACACCAGCACCAACTCCTTCCAGAACTTTGACTGAGGTCAGGGCTGACTTGAGCGCCCTAAATTCGGCACCAAATACAGAGGCCCCTAGTCTGTGAGAATGTGGAGGAGACTCTCATTAACAGAGACTGGAGGGCTTCGCCCTGGGAGGAGACATAGACCTCCCTGGGAGAGACTGGGTATCTCTGGTCCCTTGTTTGTTATTTTCATTATAGTCACTGGAGTTTCCATGGGAACTCTCACATGGCTAATACAGCAACTAGCACATCCACATACTAATATCACTAGTCCTAATAATATCAATTTTCAATCAATTTTATTTTATATAGCCCTTCTTACATCAGCTAATATCTCGAAGTGCTGTACAGAAACCCAGCCTAAAACCCCAAACAGCTAGTAATGCAGGTGTAGAAGCACGGTGGCTAGGAAAAACTCCCTAGAAAGGCAAAACCTAGGAAGAAACCTAGAGAGGAACCAGGCTATGAGGGGTGGCCAGTCCTCTTCTGGCTGTGCCGGGTGGAGATTATAACAGAACCATGCCAAGATGTTCAAAAATGTTCATAAGTGACAAGCATGGTCAAATAATAATCAGGAATAAATCTCAGTTGGCTTTTCATAGCCGATCATTAGAGTTTAAAACAGCAGGTCTGGGACAGGTAGGGGTTCCATAACCGCAGGCAGAACAGTTTAAACTGGAATAGCAGCAAGGCCAGGCGGACTGGGGACAGCAAGGAGTCACCACGGCCGGTAGTCCCGACGTATGGTCCTAGGGCTCAGGTCTCTCAGTTGGCTTTTCATAGCCGATCATTTAGAGTTGAAAACAGCAGGTCTGGGACAGGTAGGGGTTTCGTAGCCGCAGGCAGAACAGTTGAAACTGGAATAGCAGCAAGGCCAGGCGGACTGGGGATAGCAAGGTGTCATCATGCCCGGTAGTCCTGACGTATGGTCCTAGGGCTCAGGTTCTCAGAGAGAAAGAGAGAATATCACATCTCACACCACCGTCAGAACAAACACCCATACCTTACGAAAACGACATGTTTTTAATAGCGACCAAAACTGTACTACCAACCAAATTAGAAGTACCACCCTATGTATCCCTATAAATACTACCACCACTGTCACCGTCCCTTGGGGAATGTTGGAAACTACTGGGCAGAATGAAAACAGGAAGTTATGGCAAGTCCAATATCATTGGTACATGACATTGGGGGGTTTGGATAAATGGTCCTGGAAAAACCTAGTCGCCGAGACAGGTCCTGATTGGTCAAGTTATTCAACAGGACGAAACGTCTTGTTATGGCGAAAGGGACTTACATTGGCCAAAGAACAAAATGGCCTGAAGTTAATTATCCCACCAGGCCAGAGGAAGGGCTGCCAATATTTCATATTGGCTCCATATATGGACACCGGTCCATATAGTAAACATAGGCCTCCATATTATATTTACTATTTTAAATGGAACTTGATTGTTTGTTTTGTATCAACACCCGACCCTTCCACTTCTACAATTAAGGACGATAGAAAAAACATTGTGAAACCCACAGGTAGAGGTAGATGGGGACCAATTACCATGGTTACCACTCCACCTACTTTGGATGATGCAATCCTGACCGCTACAGGTGTCTCTGGCCTTTCTAACAACTGGCTCTTGTTGACTGAGGAAGCGGCAAAGGTGACTCATCAGAGTTGTGTGGTTTGTATGGGGGCACGGCCATTGCTTCGCATTATCCCTGCCGCCATTACGCCAGAATGCTTCCTGTCTGTCATGAAACATGACAACCCTTCCGCCAATTGTACACTATGGGACGTAGTTCATCCCTTGGTTACTAAAGCAACTAAGAAGCCAATTTTTTCCTATCAGGTGGCTAGAGCTAACTTTACCTGTGTTAATCTCACGAAGGGTCTACCATTGTTGGGTATGGTACCTGTTGGATGGTGTCGGTTTATCTATACGTCTAATGCTGAGTTTAAACCTGTTTCCAGGGCTGATGTCTGGTGGTGGTGTGGAGGCGTTCATCTGTTTGATGGACTGCCTGGAAATGCCACAGGCACCTGTGCACTAGTCTCTCTTTTGCTACCAATTTCTGTGCATCCAACAGGTGTTCAGGAGCTGGTGACCCATGTGTCTGACTTAATTCCTACCAGGACCAGGCGCGCTGTGGGCCCTACTCATGGGGACCCAACCTACATTGATGCAATTGGGGTCCCTAGGGGGGTACCAGATGAGTATAAATTGATTGACCAAGTAGCCGCAGGTTTTGAATCTTCATTTTGCTGGTGGTGCACAATTAATAAAAATGTTGACAGAATCAATTATGTCCATTTTAATGTTCAAAAATTAGGCAATTGGACCCAACAAGGTTTTGAGGCGGTGCATGGCCAGTTGGCTGCGACCTCTCTCATGGCTTTCCAAAATCGTATTGCTGTCGACATGCTCCTGGCTGAAAAAGGAGGAGTATGTGCTATGTTTGGTGAACAATGTTGTACCTTTATTCCCAACAATACAGCCTCAGATGGCAGCTTGACTGTCGCCCTGGAAGGGTTACGAACTCTTAATGGCAAAATGAAGAGCCACTCAGGGGTGGATACTTCAATGTGGGACTCTTGGATGGATGCGTTTGGTAAATATAAAACGCTTGTTTCTTCTATACTTGTATCCATCTCTGTTTTTGCTGCAATTCTAGTGCTTTGTGGATGCTGTTGCATTCCATGCATACGGACGCTGACAACCAGGATTATAACCACCGCTATTGATCCACATCCTGCAGATAACGGTCAGATGTTTCCTTTGCTTGCTATTGACGATGCTGACCAAGGATATCTGGATGATGAATAGCATTTAAGCTTTATGTCACGTCTCTTGTGAGACGTGAAGAGGGGGAATCAAAACTTTATCTTCTGATAAAGTTTTCCCTATTTTGCCAATTACACTGTTAGCTTGTGTCACGTTTTAAGTTTTCCTTCTTTACTGTTACTTGGTCACGTCTCTGGGGAGACGTGAAGAGAGGGATTTGTCGTGGTAAATGTATTATGTTATAGCTTGGTCTGACTAAAATCTTGTGCATAACCCATCTTGTGTTGGGGCCTTGGGACTTAATACAATGCACAAAGACTTCTATCTTGTCGGCCTTATCAGCAGGTGGCTATGGACAACACCCACGCCATAGGTCTCTCAAGTTCTCCCAAACTCACGAGTTATTGCTCTGAGGACATACACACACCCCCCCCACACACACACACATACACACACACACACACACATCATCATTGTTAAGCACACACACATACACACACACACATACACACACACACACATACACACACATACACACACACACATACACACACACACACATACACACACACATACACACACACACACTTACACACACAAACACACACATACACACACATCATCATTGTTAAGCACACACACACACAAAAACCCTTCTCTTAGGCTGAACATCTGGAGACAGAGAACCCGACTCAGAGCCAATGCAATGGAGATGACCTCGACCAACTCATCAGGACCAATCGGAAGATCGGAACTACTAGAATCAACCTACTTTATTTTATTGTATAAAATGTCAGCACACAATGTTTTGGGGCGCGCTCTCAGATATCTCCCTACGAGGTTGACGAACGGGTCCGTGCACGCTATTTACAGATATCTTTACCTCTGAATAAACTGCCTTATATTATACAATCATCCACCTTGTCCAAAAGTCTCTACTTGGTCTCCGTTCTCCAGTAAACTTGTGTTTCATCAACAGTAGCCAGATCCTTTTCACTCACTATCCTTGTTTCATCTTGTGGTTCACCGGATTCGTCATCATCCTTGAGGGACAGACGAACGGGACCTACTAGCTAGCCAAGCTAGTCGGTACAGCTAGCTAAGCTAGCTACTCTACCAGCAGCATCCTAGTTATCCTAGCTACCACTACATCATCACCGGCTGCCTGCATTTCTTGTGGACCGATGGAGCTCCCTGGTTGTTTCTTCCACCTGTTAAGTACCGTGGAGGGCTTCTCCCTCTCTCGTTGACGGATGCTGGCTACCTACCATCCCTCTGTCCGGTTCTCCTCTCTTCACTAGATGGACGGTAACTTTAGTGTTTAACCCCTCTGTGTCCAAGGACCAAACTTTTTAATAATATTTTCGGGCGCGCCAAGGTTTTTATTGTTTGTAAAACTTTAGTGGAGAGCTCTCAATTTGCCGGATTTTAGGTATATAAAGTGACTTCAGAAAGTATTCACACCCCTTGACTTTTTCCACATTTTGTTATGTTAAAGCCTGAATTTAAAATGCATAAAATTCAGATTTATTTGGTCACTGGCCTACACACAATACCCCATAATGTCAAAATGGAATTATGTTTTACGAAGTCTTTACGAATGTAATAAAAAATGAAAAGCTGAAATGTCTTGAATCAGTAAGTATTCAACCCCTTTGTTATGGCAAGCCTGAAAAGTTTCAGGAGTAGAAATGCGCTTAACAAGTCACATAATAAGCAGTAGGAGTGCGTGGGTCAAATCACTGGGGAAGACAAGCCAGAAAAATACATATTACAATCTACAGTTGAAGTCTGAAGTTTACATACACCTTAGCCAAATACATTTAAACTCAGTTTTTCACAATTCCTGACATTTAATCCTAGTAAATATTCCCTGTTTTAGGTCAGTTAGGATCGCCACTTTATTTTAAGAATGTGAAATGTCTTTCATCACAATACCAGTGGGTCAAAAGTTTACATACACTCAATTAGTATTTGGTAGCGTTGCGTTTAAATTGTTCAACTTGGGTCAAACGTTTAGGGTAGCCTTCCACAAGCTTCCCACAGTAAGTTGGGTGAATTTTGGCCCATTCCTCCTGAGAGAGCTGGTGTAACTGAGTCAGGTTTGTAGGCCTCCTTGCTCGCACACGCTTTTTCAGTTCTGCCCTCAAATGTTCTATAGGATTGAGGTCAGGGCTTTGTGATGGCCACTCCAATACCTTGACTTTGTTGTCCTTAAGCCATTTTGCCACAACTTTGGAAGTATGCTTGGGGTCATTGTCCATTTGGAAGACCCATTTGTGACCAAGCTTTAACTTCCTGACTGATGTCTTGAGATGTTGCTTCAATATATCCACATAATTTTCATTCCTCATGATGTATCTATTTTGTGAAGTGCACCAGTCCCGCCTGCAGCAAAGCACCCCAACAGCATAATGCTGCCACCCCGTGCTTCACGGTTGGGATGGTGTTCTTTGGCTTGCAAGCAACCCCCTTTTTCCTCCAAACATCACAATGGTCATTATGGCCAAACAGTTCTATTTTTGTTTCATCAGACCAGAGGACATTTCTCCAAAAAGTATGATCTTCGTCCCCATGTGCAGTTGCAAACCGTAGTCTGGCTTTTTTATGGCGGTTTTGGAGCAGTGGCTTCTTCCTTGCTGAGTGGCCTTTCAGGTTATGTCGATATAGGACTCGTTTTACTGTGGATATAGATACTTTTGTACGTGTTTCCTCCAGCATCTTCACAAAGTCCTTTGCTGTTGTTCTGCGATTGATTTTCACTTTTCGCACCAAAGTACGTTCATCTCTAGGAGACAGGACGCATCTCCTTCCTGAGCGGTATGACAGCTGTGTGGTCCCATGGTGTTTATCCTTGCGTACTATTGTTTGTACAGATGAACGTGGTACCTTCAGGCATTTGGAAATTGCTCAAGAGTGTGCAAAGCTGTCATCAAGGCAAAGGGGTGGCTACTTTGAAGAATCTCAAATATAAAATATTTTTTTATTTGTTTAACACTTTTTTGGTTACTACATGATTCCATGTGTGTTATTTCATAGTTTTGAAGTCTTCACTATTATTCTACAATGTAGAAAATAGTAAAAATTAAGAAAAACCCTTAAATGAGTAGCTGTTTCCAAACCTTTGACTGGTACTGTATATATGTATTTATTTTTACACATACACTATATATACAAAAGTATGTGGACACCCCATCAAATTAGTGGATTCGGCTATTTCAGTCGCACCCATTGCTGACAGGTGTATAAAATCGAGCACACAGCCATGCAATCTCCATAGACAAACATTAGCAGTAGAATAGCTTTACTGAAGAGCTCAGTGACTTTCAACGTGGCACGGTCATAGGATGCAACATTTCCAACAAGCTCGCCGCCATTGGACTCTGGAGCAGTGGAAACACAATCTCTGGAGTGATGAATCACGCTTCACCATCTGGCAGTCCGACGGACCAATCTGGGTTTGGCGGATGCCAGGAGAACGCTACCTGCCCTAATGCATAGTGCCAACTGTAAAGTTTGGTGGAGGAGGAATAATGGTCTGGGGCTGTTTTTCATGGTTCGGGCTAGGCCCCTTAGTTCCAGTGAAGGGAAATCTTAACGCTACCGCATACAATGACATTCTAGACGATTCTGTGCACAAAGCAAGGTCCATACAGAAATGGTTTGAACTGGAAGAACTTGACTGGCCTGCACAGAGCCCTGACCTCAACCCCATCGAACACCTTGGGAATGCCTACTGCGAGCCAGGCCTAATCACCCAACATCAGTGCCCGACCTCACTAATTCTCTTGTTGCTGAATGGAAGCAAATCCCCGCAGCAATATTCCAACATCTAGTGGAAAGCCTTCCCAGAAGAGTGGTGGCTGGTATAGCAGCAAAGAGGGAACCAACTCCATATTAATGGCCATGATTTTGGAATGAGATGTTGGACCAGGAGGTGTAATGAGATGTTGGACCAGCAGGTGTAATGAGATGTTGGACCAGGAGGTGTAATGAGATGTTGGACCAGCAGGTGTAATGAGATGTTGGACCAGCAGGTGTAATGAGATGTTGGACCAGCAGGTGTAATGAGATGTTGGACCAGGAGGTGTAATGAGATGTTGGACCATCAGGTGGAATGAGATTTTGGACCAGCAAGTGTAATGAGATGTTGGACCAGGAGGTGTAATGAGATGTTGGACCAGCAGGTGTAATGAGATGTTGGACCAGCAGGTGTAATGAGATGTTGGAGCATCAAGTGTAATGAGATGTTGGACCAGCAGGTGTAATGAGATGTTGGACCAGCAGGTGTAATGAGATGTTGGACCAGCAGGTGTAATGAGATGTTGGCCAGCAGGTGTAATGAGATGTTGGACCATCAGGTGTAATGAGATGTTGGCCAGCAGGTGTAATGAGATGTTGGACCAGCAGGTGTAATGAGATGTTGAACCAGCAGGTGTCCACATACTTTTGATCATGTAGTGTATGTTTGGTGAAGTAATAAAGAAGGTGTAATATTTTGGGTAGATGTTCCTAGAACAGATTATAACTATATATGGACATATTATAAAGTATGTGCATGAATAGACTCTTAAGGATTAAAGTGGAACTGAGATGAGGAAGTGAATCAGTAGGCCAATGTGACCATGTTACAAGTAAGTTCCACTTGTTAAATCCACTTCAGTCAGTGTAGATGCAGGGGAGGAGACTGGTAGGGGGGGGTTGCAACTCAATATTAGGAGGGTGTTCTTAATGTTTTTTACACTGTTTGTTTGTTGCTTTATGTAATGGCATACATTTTAATGCTTTATGTAATGTATTTTATCTATTGAAATATAATTTTGATATATTTTAAAATGTAATTTCATGGTGATTTATTATGTTTTTCAGAATATCCAACCAAACTCTGAGATCAGTCTCTCCAGTACCCAGTCATCTGTCCATGAAAAGTGACATCTCTATGAATCTTCCTATACATTTTAGTGATGGATCAGGCATCTTTGACCCCAGGTAAATTACTGGTCAGAATTGATGATATTGCTATTGAAGAGGAGAATCTTCTAGATCTGAAACCAGATGTATTTTGTGTATCTGAGTATATACTGTAAAGCATCTGCTTATAATTTGTTGTTTATGTCATATATTTTAATACACTGAGTGTACAAAACATTATGAACACCTGCTTTTTCCATGACATAGATTGACAAGGTGAATCCAGGTGAAAGCTATGATCCCTTATTGAAGTCACTTGTTATTAAATCCACTTCAATCACTGTAGATGAAGGGGAGGAGACAGGTTAAAGGATATCCAGCCAACTTGAAACATTGTGGGAAGCATTGGAGTCAACATGGGCCAGCAAGGACAGTGTAGAGAATAATTTAATATTCTAAACCGATGTGAAATATCTTTTCCATAACCAAAAATATTGTATTCATGAAAAAAAGGCTTTGTAATTGAACAGAATGTTTCGACCTACACGAATCACAATATATAATCACAATATATAAAACATATAGTAACATTTTATGACAACAGCGTTGATATTTGCAGTTTGTTTGTAACACCAAATCATTTTCCTTTAATGCATTTAGTGGTTACACACTAAAAACTAAAGGTTCTATGTAGTGCCAAAAAAGGGTTCGCTATGGTTACAGACCTTTTTGTGGCTATAAAGAACCCTTTGTTATGGTTCTTTATAGAACCTTTATAGAGAATGGTTCTATAAAGAACCTTCCTCAATCTCAAAGGTTCTTCGTAGATCCTTTTGAAGAACATTACATTTCTTTGGTATTCTGGTTAGCCATATAATATATAGTTAAAATTCCATAGGTGTTATATTTAACAGTTTAGTCATTTAGCAGACGCTCTCATCCAGAGCAACATACAAGCACAATTAGGGCTAAGTGCCTTGCTCAAGGGCACATCGGCATATTTTTCACCTAGTCGGCTTTGGGATTCAAACCAGCGACCTTTCAGTTACTGACTCTTAATGCTAGGCTACCTGCCGTGACAACTAGCTCTCAAACTGCTGCGGGTCACTGTAGTGATGGAAAAACAAAGCTTCCTGATGCAATGAGGCTTTCCAACCAATTGTGTCAAATAGGTTAATTGCTCTGAGCTTCTTTATTCATTCACACAATGCACATTAGTGACATCTGCTGGTCAGTAATAAATAGCAATGTGTGATTATCAGATAGAGGTCTTTTTTTCTCCACTGATTTTATAACTCTGTGGTGGTAAGTCGTTGGCTTTAATAGCCTACAGTCAGTTCACATCTTACATCATGCTTCGTTTTCTGCCTTCAAGTGGACTATTTTTCAAAAATGGAATCTATGGCATTATTGAGGATGTTTAAGAGAGAAGCTTATACTATACTAAATAAAACAAATTATTTGAACAACAGTGCAGAAAGTGTGGTTTCACAAAGCTATTTTCAAAATAGTGTCTCTTCAACGGGATTCGAACTCATACCCCCACATCCTGGAATGTTCCATAGTTCCCTACTCTACCAGCTAAGACATCAGTTAGGTGAAATTACTTGTACAAAATCCTAACTAAATGTATAAGTATGGTATCCAGTAGCAGTCGGTGTTTGAAAGCAGCTTAATCGAAGAAAGCACCAGAACCACGGTGAAATCAGTGGGATCTCGCATTTTGTAAGCAAAGCTTCGGACATCATTGATGACGTACTTCTGATAAAGTGATATACGCATCGGCACACTGATTCGAAGTTAGCTGCTTAGCGATTTCAACGCATGCCTTGGAGCTTCAGTATGAAACGTAACATCACTAGATCACTGAGGAGAGAATTGAGAACCACTGACTTAGTCAACCATTCTCAATTGACACAAGGCCATACGTGAGTCGTTCACAAGACACCGCCACTGGCCATAGTCCTACATAACAGTATGTATTAACAGTCATTGCATAACACAACACATTAGAATAGATCAACTGGAATGATACTCACTCACTGTTACACAAAAAGAGCTTTGAACAAACCACACCCCAAAATATTCTAATGAGCCACTGCCCCTACATTTTAATAATCACTAAAAAGCAAAGAATGAGTCATTATGGTTCCACATAGAACCATCACCCTTCCCAAAGAACCCTTGCGGAACCCTCTTTTCTTAGTGTGTACATTCTATACTTTTGAAGATTTCTACAATCTGAGTTCATATAGTTTAGTAATACCACTGTGGACATGTTTCTACAACCTTCTGAGTTCATATAGTTTAGTAATACCACTGTGGACATGTTTCTACAACCTTCTGAGTTCATATAGTTTAGTAATACCACTGTGGACATGTTTCTACAACCTGAGTTCATATAGTTTAGTAATACCACTGTGGACATGTTTCTACAACCTTCTGAGTTCATATAGTTTAGTAATACCACTGTGGACGTGTTTCTACAACCTTCTGAGTTCATATAGTTTAGTAATACCACTGTGGACATGTTTCTACAACCTGAGTTCATATAGTTTAGTAATACCACCGTGGACATGTTTCTACAACCTGAGTTCATATAGTTTAGTAATACCACTGTGGACATGTTTCTACAACCTGAGTTCATATAGTTTAGTAATACCACTGTGGACATGTTTCTACAACCTGAGTTCATATAGTTTAGTAATACCACTGTGGACATGTTTCTACAACCTGAGTTCATATAGTTTAGTAATACCACTGTGGACATGTTTCTACAACCTTCTGAGTTCATATAGTTTAGTAATACCACTGTGGACATGTTTCTACAACCTTCTGAGTTCATATAGTTTAGTAATACCACTGTGGACATGTTTCTACAACCTGAGTTCAAATAGTTTAGTAATACCACTGTGGACATGTTTCTACAACCTTCTGAGTTCATATAGTTTAGTAATACCACTGTGGACATGTTTCTACAACCTTCCGAGTTCATTTAGTTTAGTAATACCACTGTGGACATGTTTCTACAACCTGAGTTCATATAGTTTAGTAATACCACTGTGGACATGTTTCCACAACCTTCTGAGTTCATATAGTTTAGTAATACCACTGTGGACATGTTTCTACAACCTTCTGAGTTCATATAGTTTAGTAATACCACTGTGGACATGTTTCTACAACCTGAGTTCATATAGTTTAGTAATACCACCGTGGACGTGTTTCTACAACCTTCTGAGTTCATATAGTTTAGTAATACCACTGTGGACATGTTTCTACAACCTTCTGAGTTCATATAGTTTAGTAATACCACTGTGGACATGTTTCTACAACCTTCTGAGTTCATATAGTTTAGTAATACCACTGTGGACATGTTTCTACAACCTGAGTTCATATAGTTTAGTAATACCACTGTGGACATGTTTCTACAACCTTCTGAGTTCATATAGTTTAGTAATACCACTGTGGACATGTTTCTACAACCTTCTGAGTTCATATAGTTTAGTAATACCACTGTGGACATGTTTCTACAACCTGAGTTCATATAGTTTAGTAATACCACTGTGGACATGTTTCTACAACCTTCTGAGTTCATATAGTTTAGTAATACCACTGTGGACATGTTTCTACAACCTTCTGAGTTCATATTGTTTAGTAATACCACTGTGGACATGTTTCTACAACCTTCTGAGTTCATATAGTTTAGTAATACCACTGTGGACATGTTTCTACAACCTTCCGAGTTCATATAGTTTAGTAATACCACTGTGGACATGTTTCTACAACCTGAGTTCATATAGTTTAGTAATACCACTGTGGACATGTTTCCACAACCTTCTGAGTTCATATAGTTTAGTAATACCACTGTGGACATGTTTCTACAACCTTCTGAGTTCATATAGTTTAGTAATACCACTGTGGACATGTTTCTACAACCTGAGTTCATATAGTTTAGTAATACCACCGTGGACGTGTTTCTACAACCTTCTGAGTTCATATAGTTTAGTAATACCACTGTGGACATGTTTCTACAACCTTCTGAGTTCATATAGTTTAGTAATACCACTGTGGACATGTTTCTACAACCTTCTGAGTTCATATAGTTTAGTAATACCACTGTGGACATGTTTCTACAACCTGAGTTCATATAGTTTAGTAATACCACTGTGGACATGTTTCTACAACCTTCTGAGTTCATATAGTTTAGTAATACCACTGTGGACATGTTTCTACAACCTTCTGAGTTCATATAGTTTAGTAATACCACTGTGGACATGTTTCTACAACCTGAGTTCATATAGTTTAGTAATACCACTGTGGACATGTTTCTACAACCTTCTGAGTTCATATAGTTTAGTAATACCACTGTGGACATGTTTCTACAACCTTCTGAGTTCATATTGTTTAGTAATACCACTGTGGACATGTTTCTACAACCTTCTGAGTTCATATAGTTTAGTAATACCACTGTGGACATGTTTCTACAACCTTCTGAGTTCATATTGTTTAGTAATACCACTGTGGACATGTTTCTACAACCTTCTGAGTTCATATAGTTTAGTAATACCACTGTGGACATGTTTCTACAACCTGAGTTCATATAGTTTAGTAATACCACTGTGGACATGTTTCTACAACCTTCTGAGTTCATATAGTTTAGTAATACCACTGTGGACATGTTTCTACAACCTGAGATCATATAGTTTAGTAATACCACTGTGGACAAGTTTCTACAACCTGAGATCATATAGTTTAGTAATACCACTGTGGACATGTTTCTACAACCTTCTGAGTTCATATAGTTTAGTAATACCACTGTGGACATGTTTCTACAACCTTCTGAGTTCATATAGTTTAGTAATACCACTGTGGACATGTTTCTACAACCTTCTGAGTTCATATTGTTTAGTAATACCACTGTGGACATGTTTCTACAACCTTCTGAGTTCATATAGTTTAGTAATACCACTGTGGACATGTTTCTACAACCTGAGTTCATATAGTTTAGTAATACCACTGTGGACATGTTTCTACAACCTTCTGAGTTCATATAGTTTAGTAATACCACTGTGGACATGTTTCTACAACCTGAGATCATATAGTTTAGTAATACCACTGTGGACAAGTTTCTACAACCTGAGATCATATAGTTTAGTAATACCACTGTGGACATGTTTCTACAACCTTCTGAGTTCATATAGTTTAGTAATACCACTGTGGACATGTTTCTACAACCTTCTGAGTTCATATAGTTTAGTAATACCACTGTGGACATGTTTCTACAACCTTCTGAGTTCATATTGTTTAGTAATACCACTGTGGACATGTTTCTACAATCTTCTGAGTTCATATAGTTTAGTAATACCACTGTGGACATGTTTCTACAACCTTCTGAGTTCATATTGTTTAGTAATACCACTGTGGACATGTTTCTACAACCTTCTGCGTTCATATAGTTTAGTAATACCACTGTGGACATGTTTCTACAACCTTCTGAGTTCATATAGTTTAGTAATACCACTGTGGACATGTTTCTACAATCTTTTGAGTTCATATAGTTTAGTAATACCACTGTGGACATGTTTCTACAACCTTCTGAGTTCATATAGTTTAGTAATACCACTGTGGACATGTTTCTACAACCTTCTGAGTTCATATTGTTTAGTAATACCACTGTGGACATGTTTCTACAACCTTCTGAGTTCATATTGTTTAGTAATACCACTGTGGACATGTTTCTACAACCTTCTGAGTTCATATAGTTTAGTAATACCACTGTGGACATGTTTCTACAACCTGAGTTCATATAGTTTAGTAATACCACCGTGGACATGTTTCTACAACCTTCTGAGGTAATATAGTTTAGTAATACCACTGTGGACATGTTTCTACAACCTTCTGAGTTCATATTGTTTAGTAATACCACTGTGGACATGTTTCTACAACCTTCTGAGTTCATATAGTTTAGTAATACCACTGTGGACATGTTTCTACAACCTGAGTTCATATAGTTTAGTAATACCACCGTGGACATGTTTCTACAACCTTCTGAGGTCATATAGTTTAGTAATACCACTGTGGACATGTTTCTACAACCTTCTGAGTTCATATTGTTTAGTAATACCACTGTGGACATGTTTCTACAACCTTCTGAGTTCATATAGTTTAGTAATACCACTGTGGACATGTTTCTACAACCTGAGTTCATATAGTTTAGTAATACCACCGTGGACATGTTTCTACAACCTTCTGAGGTCATATAGTTTAGTAATACCACTGTGGACATGTTTCTACAACCTTCTGAGTTCATATTGTTTAGTAATACCACTGTGGACATGTTTCTACAACCTTCTGAGTTCATATAGTTTAGTAATACCACTGTGGACATGTTTCTACAACCTTCTGAGTTCATATAGTTTAGTAATACCACTGTGGACATGTTTCTACAACCTGAGTTCATATAGTTTAGTAATACCATTGTGGACATGTTTCTACAACCTTCTGAGTTCATATAGTTTAGTAATACCACTGTGGACATGTTTCTACAACCTTCTGAGTTCATATAGTTTAGTAATACCACTGTGGACATGTTTCTACAACCTTCTGAGTTCATATAGTTTAGTAATACCACTGTGGACATGTTTCTACAACCTTCTGAGTTCATATAGTTTAGTAATACCACTGTGGACATGTTTCTACAACCTTCTGAGTTCATATAGTTTAGTAATACCACTGTGGACATGTTTCTACAACCTTCTGAGTTCATATAGTTTAGTAATACCACTGTGGACATGTTTCTACAACCTTCTGAGTTCATATAGTTTAGTAATACCACTGTGGACATGTTTCTACAACCTTCTGAGTTCATATAGTTTAGTAATACCACTGTGGACATGTTTCTACAACCTTCTGAGTTCATATAGTTTAGTAATACCACTGTGGACATGTTTCTACAACCTTCTGAGTTCATATAGTTTAGTAATACCACTGTGGACATGTTTCTACAACCTTCTGAGTTCATATAGTTTAGTAATACCACTGTGGACATGTTTCTACAACCTTCTGAGTTCATATAGTTTAGTAATACCACTGTGGACATGTTTCTACAACCTTCTGAGTTCATATAGTTTAGTAATACCACTGTGGACATGTTTCTACAACCTTCTGAGTTCATATAGTTTAGTAATACCACTGTGGACATGTTTCTACAACCTTCTGAGTTCATATAGTTTAGTAATACCACTGTGGACATGTTTCTACAACCTTCTGAGTTCATATAGTTTAGTAATACCACTGTGGACATGTTTCTACAACCTTCTGAGTTAATATAGTTTAGTAATACCACTGTGGACATGTTATTCATTCCAGAGGCTACTACCACTCAGAGAGCAGAGTATTCTGTTCCCAGCTGTCTGTCTATGAACAGTATTAACATCTACAATCTCTCTCTCCTTTATCTCTGTAGTGGAAGGTCTACTCTGTTAGAGGATCACTATTAACATCTACAATCTCTCTCTCCTTTATCTCTGTAGTGGAAGGTCTACTCTGTTAGAGGATCAGTATTAACATCTACAATCTCTCTCTCCTTTATCTCTGTAGTGGAAGGTCTACTCTGTTAAAGGATCAGTATTAACATCTACAATCTCTCTCTCTCCTTTATCTGTGTAGTGGAAGGTCTACTCTGCCAGAGGATCAGTCCAGGTGTGCAGTGTGTCAGCAGGTGCTGAGTGATCCAGTCTCTATCACCTGTGGACACGGGTTTTGCAGACAGTGCATCACCAGATACTGGGAGAAACCTGCTCCTTCAGGAGACTATGACTGTCCTCAGTGTAGAAAGAGATCCAGAACACGGCCTGTACTACAGCAGCTGAGTCAACCCAATAAAACAAGAGGCTCTGAAAACAGTAAGACCACTTGCACACGTGGGCCAAATCAATACCTTAATATGATTTACAGTAGTTAACTACAATATTATGAGATAATAGAAGTTACTGTAGTTGTGGAAGGCCCACTTTTCATCCTGTCAATGAATGTTTATGATACACATCATTTTTCCTCTTCCCTTGTAGTGGATGACAGCCTGCAGAGAGCTATAGTAAACCATAAAGACAGTCTGAAAAGGAGGTATGAATGTGTGATAGAAGGTATGGAAAAAGCAGGGAACCAAACTCCCCTCAACAGGATTTACACAGAGCTCTACATCACAGAAGGAGAGAGTGAAGGGGTTAACAATGAACATGAGGTGTGGCAGCTAGAGACAGCATCCAGGACACCAACCCCACATGACACAGCAATCCACTGCAATGACATATTTAAACCCTTACCAGGCCAAGAGAGAAGCATCAGAACTGTGCTGACGAAGGGCATCGCTGGCATCGGAAAAACAGTCTCTGTGCAGAAGTTCATCCTAGATTGGGCTGAAGAGAAGGCGAACCAAGATGTGGAGATCATATTTGTGCTTCCTTTCCGGGAGCTGAACTTGATTAAAGATCTCCAGTACAGTCTTCTCAGACTTTTAAATGGCTTCCACACAGAACTAGACATAGGCAATGCAAAGAAACTCCCTGCCTGTAAAGCTATGTTCATCTTTGATGGTTTGGATGAAAGCAGACTTCCATTGGATTTCCAGCACAATGAAAAGGTGTCTGATGTCACCCAGACATCGTCTGTCGATGTTCTGTTGACAAACCTCATCATGGGGAATCTGCTTCCCTCTGCTCTCCTATGGATAACCTCCCGACCAGCAGCAACCAATCAGATCCCCCCTAAGTGTGTTGACCAGGTGACAGAGGTACGAGGGTTCAATGACCCACAGAAGGAGGAGTACTTCAGGAAGAGATTCAGTGATGAGGACCTGGCCAGCAGAATCATCTCACACATAAAGACATCAAGGAGCCTCCACATCATGTGCCACATGCCAGTGTTCTGTTGGATTTCTGCAATAGTCCTTGAACACATGTTGAGTACAGACAAGAGGAGAGAGATGCCCACGACTCTGACTGAGATGTCAATACACTTCCTGCTCATTCAGACCAGCCTGAAGAACCAGAAATATCATGGAAGAGTTGAGATGGATCAACAGGAGCTCATGGAGTCAGATAAGGAAATTCTTCTGAAGCTGGGGAAGCTGGCGTTTGAAAATCTGGAGAAGGGTAATCTCATGTTCTATGAAGAAGACCTGAAAGAGTGTGGCATTGATGTCAAAGAAGCCTCAGTGTACTCAGGAGTGTGCACACAAATCTTTAAAGAAGAGTCTGTGTTATTTCAGAGAGTGGTGTACTGCTTTGTTCATCTGAGCATTCAGGAGTTTCTCTCAGCTGTCTACATGTACCATTGTTACACAACCAAGAACATGGATGCACTGAAGCCCTTCCTCAAGAGAAAGTCTAGAGCTGCATCTGAAGAGCTAACCTTGCATGAGCTGCTGAAGAGTACCGTGGATAAAGCCTTGGAGAGCAAGAACGGACACCTGGACCTCTTTGTCCGCTTCCTTCATGGCATGTCACTGGAGTCCAATCAGAAACTCCTACGAGGTCTGGTGACACAGACAGAAAGCAGTCCAGGCAGCGTCCAGAAAACAATCCGATCCCTTAAGGTGATGCAGAGGAAGAACATCTCCCCTGAGAGGTGCATCAATCTCTTCCACTGTCTGATAGAGATGAAAGACCATTCAGTACAGGAGGAAATCCAAGCGTACTTGAGGTCAGAGAAGAGATCCAAAAACCTCACACTTTCTCATTGTTCAGCACTGGCCTACATGCTACAGATATCAGAGGAGGTTCTGGATGTTTTTGACCTGAAGGTATACAAGACATCAGAGGAGGGTCGTAGGAGACTGCTCCCAGCTGTGAGAGGCTGCAGGAAAGCTCTGTAAGTATTCATGGAAATATCCCACACCAAAATACATTGTAGTTACAGCAGCATTTTTATTGGCTGACTGGCTCTGTAAGTACTCATGTGACTATCCCTCAGACCAAACTTTACTGTATGTAAGAACAACAATATTTTCATTGGCTGACTAAACTTTCTATCAGCTGAAAAGTCTTAAACAAACTGTAATACAAACGGATCAGAAAAGTTGTAGCATTGAGACATCTATACACAGTGTTCACATTATTAGTGCAGGGGTAACAGTGTAAGCAGGAAAAGCTAAATGTAACATTTTAATACAACCTGTCCCTCATGGTATTTACTCTGTTGACAGACTCACTGGCTGTAAACTCACAGACACATCCTGTGAAGTGTTGGCCTCAGTGCTCAGTTCAAACCCCTCACACCTGAGAGAGCTGGATCTGAGTAACAATGACCTGAAGGATTCAGGAGTGAAGCTGCTCTCTGCTGGACTGGGGAATCCCCACTGTAAACTGGAGACTCTGAGGTCAGTATTCCTGTAGTTGGTCAACAAGTGATAACTGTTCACCAGATCCACATGTGTTTACCAGGCACACATAGTCCACACCATATGTGTTTGGACAGTGAAGCTTACAGTTTTACATTTGGCGCTATGCTCCATCATTTTGGATTTTAAATTGTTTCATATTAGGCAACAGTACAGAATGTCACCTTTTATTTGAGGGTATTCATACATACCTGTTTTACTGTTTAGAAATGAAAGCACTTAATGTATGTAGTTCTACCATTTGAAAAAGTCATAAGTATTTGGACAAATTAATTTAGTCCAAAGTTTAGTATTTGGTCCCATATTCCTTACCTGCAGTGATTACATCAAGCTTGTGATTCTACAAACTTGTTGAATGCATTTGCAGTTTGTTTTGGTTGTGTTTTGGATGATGTTTTTCCCAATAGAAACTGAATGGTGAATAATGTCCTGTCATTTTGGAGTCACTTCACTTGTATTGTCAGTAAGAATAGAAGATGTTTCTGAACACTTCTACATTCATGTGGACGTTACCATGATTATGAATAATCATGAATGAATCGTGAATAATGATGAATGAGAAAGTTACAGAGGCGCAAGGATCATACCCCCTCTGTTATTGGTAATGGTGAGAGGTTAGCATGTTTTGTTGTAGCCTCTGTAACTCTCTCACTCATTATTATTCATGATTCATTCATGATTATTCTTAATCATGGCATCATCAGGATTAATTTAGTAGTGTTTAGAAACATGTTATCTACTCACTTAGACAGAAAATTACTCCAGTCATCATCCACCATTCAGTTACTATCGGGCAAAACATAACCCAAAACACAACCAAAACAAACTGCAAATGCAACCAACGAGTTTGGGACCAAATACTCAACTTTTGACTACTTTAATACACTATAAGTGAATTGGTCAGAATACTTTTGACTTCTTCAAATGGGGGGACTAGATACATAAAGTGCTTTCATTTCAAATGTTAGCTTATCTGTCAAAATAGATATGGTGTGGACTGGATACTCAATACAATCTAAATATGATACCTCACTGTCTGTCTTTTGACTGATACTGCTTTTTAAACTGCTCTGGTCAGTCTACTCAAATATTTGTAATATGCATTTTTCTATCTACAAGCAATACTTTGATACTTTGTCATTTCTAATAATGAAACATTCATTTATGAATAGATATGGCAGGTTTCAGGACACTGATATATCTGAATATGTTGATCAAAATATACTGCCACTATTTTCACCACCAAAGAATAGCAGTGTGGTTTTAATATGATTTGACTCTTTGCAGGCTGTCAGGCTGTCTAGTCACAGAGGAAAGCTGTGCTTCTCTGGTCTCAGCTCTGAAGTCAAACCCCTCACACCTGAGAGAGCTGGACCTGAGTATCAATGACCTGAAGGATTCAGGAGTGAAGCTGCTCTCTGCTGGACTGGGGAATCCCCACTGTAAACTGGAGACTCTGAGGTCAGTATTCCTGTAGTTGGTCAACAAGTGATAACTGTTCACCAGATCCACATGTGTTTACCAGGCACACATAGTCCACACCATATGTGTTTGGACAGTGAAGCTTACAGTTTTACATTTGGTGCTATGCTCCAGCATTTTGGATTTGAGATAGAATGTTTCATATTAGGCAACAGTATATAATGTCACCTTTTATTTGAGAGTATTTTCATACATATATGTGTTAATGTTTAGAAATGAAATCACTTTATGTGTCTAGTGCTCCCATTTGAAAAAGACGTAATAATTTGGACATATTCACTTATATTGTATTAAAGTAGTCTTAAGTTTAGTATTTGGTCCCATATTCCTTACCCACAGTGATTACATCAAGCTTGTGATTCTACAAACTTGTTGAAAACATTTGCAGTTTGTCTTGGTTGTGTTTTGGATGATGTTTTTCCCAATAGAAACTGAATGGTGAATAATGTCCTGTCATTTTGGAGTCACTTCACTTGTATTGTCAGTAAGAATAGAAGATGTTTCTGAACACTTCTACATTCATGTGGATGCTACCATGATTATGAATAATCATGAATGAATCGTGAATGATGATGAATGAGAAAGTTACAGAGGAACAAGGATCATACCCCCTCTGTTATTGGTAATGGTGGGAGGTTAGCATGTTTTGTTGTAGCCTCTGTAACTTTCTCACTCGTTATTATTCATGATTCATTCATAATTTTTCTTAATTATTGCATCATCAAGATTCATTTAGTAATGTTTAGAAACATGTTATCTACTCACTTAGACAGAAAATTACTCCAGTCATCATCCACCATTCAGTTACTATCGGGCAAAACATAACCCAAAACACAACCAAAACAAACTGCAAATGCAACCAACGAGTTTACAACCAAATACTCAACTTTTGACTACTTTAATACACTATAAGTGAAATGGTCAGAATACTTCGTCAAATGGGGGGACTAGATACATAAAGTGCTTTCATTTCTAAACAGTGAAACATATATGTATTAAAATACCCTCAAATAAAAGGTGACATTATATACTGTCACCTCATATGAAACATTTGATCTGAAATCCAAAATGCTGGAGTATAGAGCCACATTTTACATGTTATCTTCACTGTCAAAATAGATATGGTGTGGACTGTATACTCAATACAATCTAAATCTGATACCTCACTGTCTGTCTTTTGACTGATACTGCTTTTTAAACTGCTCTGGTCAGTCTACTCAAATATTTGTAATATGCATTTTTCTATCTACAAGCAATACTTTGATAATGTGTCATTTGTAATAACGATAAATTCATTTATGAATAGATATGGCAGGTTTCAGGACACTGATATATCTAAATATGTTGAAAAAATATACTGCCAATATCTTCACCACCAAAGAATAGCAGTGTGGTTTTAATATGATTTGACTCTTTGCAGGCTGTCAGGCTGTCTAGTCACAGAGGAAGGCTGTGCTTCTCTGGTCTCAGCTCTGAAGTCAAACCCCTCACACCTGAGAGAGCTGGATCTGAGTAACAATGACCTGAAGGATTCAGGAGTGAAGCTGCTCTCTGATGGACTGGGGAATCCACACTGTAATCTGGAGACTCTGAGGTCAGTATTCCTGTAGTTGGTCAACAAGTGATAACTGTTCACCAGATCCACATGTGTTTACCAGGCACACATAGTCCACACCATATGTGTTTGGACAGTGAAGCTTACAATTTTACATTTGGTTCTATACTCCAGCATTTTGGATTTCAGATAAAATGTTTCATATTAGGCAACATTACAGAATGTCACCTTTTATTTGAGGTTAATGGTGAGAGGTTAGCATGTTTTGTTGTAGCCTCTGTAACTTTCTCATTCATTATTATTCATGATTCATTCATGATGTTTCTTAATCATGTCATCATCAAGATTAATTTAGTAGTGTTTAGAAACATGTTATCTACTCACTTAGACAGAAAATTACTCCAGTCATCATCCACCATTCAGTTACTATCGGGCAAAACATAACCCAAAACACAACCAAAACAAACTGCAAATGCAACCAACAAGTTTACAACCAAATACTCAACTTTTGACTACTTTAATACACTATAATTGAATTGGTCAGAATACTTATGACTTCTTCAAATAGGGGGACTAGATATATAAAGTGCTTTCATTTCTTAACGGTGAAACAGATATATATGAAAATACCCTCAAATAAAAGGTGACATTATATACTGTCACCTCATATGAAACATTTGATCTCAAATCCAAAATGCTGGAGTATAGAGCCACATTTAAAATGTTAGCTTCACTGTCAGAATATATATGGTGTGGACTGTATACTCAATACAATCTAAATCTGATACCTCACTGTCTGTCTTTTGACTGATACTGCTTTTTAAACTGCTCTGGTCAGTCTACTCAAATATTTGTACTATACATTTTTCTCTCTACAATCAATATATGATCATTTCTAATAATGAAACATTCATTAATTTATGAATAGATATGGCAGGTTTCAGGACACTGATATATCTAAATATGTTGAAAAAATATACTGCCAATATCTTCACCGCCAAAGAATAGCAGTGTGGTTTTAATATGATTTGACTCTTTGCAGGCTGTCAGGCTGTCTAGTCACAGAGGAAGGCTGTGCTTCTCTGGTCTCAGCTCTGAAGTCAAACCCCTCACACCTGAGAGAGCTGGATCTGAGTAACAATGACCTGAAGGATTCAGGAGTGGAGCTGCTCTCTGCTGGACTGGGGAATCCCCACTGTAAACTGGAGACTCTGAGGTCAGTATTCCTGTAGTTGGTCAACAAGTGATAACTGTTCACCAGATCCACATGTGTTTACCAGGCACACATAGTCCACACCATATGTGTTTGGAAAGTGAAGTTTACAGTTTTACATTTGGTGCTATGCTCCAGCATGTTGGATTTGAGATATAATGTTTCATATTAGGCAACAGTACAGAATGTCACCTTTTAGTTGAGGTTAATGGTGAGAGGTAAGCATGTTTTGTTGTAGCCTTTGTAACTTTCTCATCCATTATTATTCATGATTCATTCATGATCTTTCTCAATCATGGCAGTCACAGGCTTGATTTAGTCATTGCATTCAAAGAATATGGGATCAAATACTAAACTTTTGACTACTTCAATACACTATAGGTGAATTGGTCCGAATACTTATGACTTCTTCAAATAGGGGGACTTGATACATAAAGGGCTTTTATTTTTCTAAATGGTGAAACAGACTTGTATAAAAATTCCCTCAAATTAAAGGTGACATTATATACTGTCACCTCATATGAAACATTTGATCTCAAATCCAAAATGCTGGAGTATAGAGCCACATTTAAAATGTTAGCTTCACTGTCAAAATAGATATGGTGTGGACTGTATACTCAATACAATCTAAATCTGATACCTCACTGTCTGTCTTTTGACTGATACTGCTTTTTAAACTGCTCTGGTCAGTCTACTCAAATATTTGTACTATACATTTTTCTCTCTACAATCAATATATGATCATTTCTAATAATGAAACATTCATTAATTTATGAATAGATATGGCAGGTTTCAGGACACTGATATATCTAAATATGTTGAAAAAATATACTGCCAATATCTTCACCACCAAAGAATAGCAGTGTGGTTTTAATATGATTTGACTCTTTGCAGGCTGTCAGGCTGTCTAGTCACAGAGGAAGGCTGTGCTTCTCTGGTCTCAACTCTGAAGTCAAACCCCTCACACCTGAGAGAGCTGGATCTGAGTAACAATGACCTGAAGGATTCAGGAGTGAAGCTGCTCTCTGCTGGACTGGGGAATCCCCACTGTAAACTGGAGACTCTGAGGTCAGTATTCCTGTAGTTGGTCAACAAGTGATAACTGTTCACCAGATCCACATGTGTTTACCAGGAACACATAGTCCACACCATATGTGTTTGGACAGTGAAGCTTACAGTTTTACATTTGGTGCTATGCTCCAGCATTTTGGATTTGAGATAGAATGTTTCATATTAGGTGACAGTATATAATGTCACCTTTTATTTGAGGGTAAAATACATATCTGTGTTACTGTTTAGAAATGAAAGCACTTTATGTATCTAGTTCTCCCATTTGAAAAAGTCATAATAATTTGGACATATTCACTTATATTGTATTAAAGTAGTCATAAGTTTAGTATTTGGTCCCATATTCCTTCCCTGCAGTGATTACATCAAGCTTGTGATTCTACAAACTTGTTGAAAACATTTGCAGTTTGTCTTGGTTGTGTTTTGGATGATGTTTTTCCCAATAGAAACTGAATGGTGAATAATGTCCTGTCATTTTGGAGTCACTTCACTTGTATTGTCAGTAAGAATAGAAGATGTTTCTGAACACTTCTACATTCATGTGGATGCTACCATGATTATGAATAATCATGAATGAATCGTGAATGATGATGAATGAGAAAGTTACAGAGGAACAAGGATCATACCCCCTCTGTTATTGGTAATGGTGAGAGGTTAGCATGTTTTGTTGTAGCCTCTGTAACTTTCTCACTCATTATTATTCATGATTCATTCATGATTTTTCTTAATCATGGCATCATCAGGATTCATTTAGTAGCGTTTAGAAACATGTTATCTACTCACTTAGACAGAAAATTACTCCAGTCATCATCCACCATTCAGTTACTATCGGGCAAAACATAACCCAAAACACAACCAAAACAAACTGCAAATGCAACCAACGAATTTACAACCAAATACTAAACTTTTGACTACTTTAATACACTATAAGTGAAATGGTCAGAATATGTTTGACTTCGTCAAAAGTGGGGGACTAGATACATAAAGTGCTTTCATTTCTAAATGGTGAAACAGATATGTATTCAAATACCCTCAAATAAAAGGTGACATTATATACTGTCACCTCATATGAAACATTTGATCTCAAATCCAAAATGCTGGAGTATAGAGCCACATTTAAAATGTTATCTTTGTCAAAATATATATGGTGTGGACTGTATACTCAATACAATCTAAATCTGATACCTCACTGTCTGTCTTTTGACTGATACTGCGTTTTAAACTGGTCTGGTCAGTCTACTCAAATATTTGTACTATACATGTTTCTCTCTACAATCAATATTATGATAATTTCTAATAATGAAACATTCATTAATGTATTAATAGATATGGTAGGTTTCAGGACACTGATATATCTGAATATGTTGAAAAAAATATATACTGCCACTATTTTCACCACCAAAGAATAGCAGTGTGGTTTTAATATGATTTGACTCTTTACAGGCTGTCAGGCTGTCTAGTCACAGAGGAAGGCTGTGCTTCTCTGGTCTCAGCTCTGAAGTCAAACCCCTCACACCTGAGAGAGCTGGACCTGAGCTACAATCACCCAGGAGACTCAGGAGTCAGACTGCTCTCTGCTGGACTGGAGGATCCACACTGCAGACTGGAGAAAGTCAAGTATGTAGAGGGTTTATGTCAATGTTCATATCAGACATGTTGGAGTTATCAGGCTAGTTAAGACAAACATTCTGACCACCACTTGGACTTAGTTATATAAAGACTGTGTGTGTGTGTGTGTGTGTGTGACCAGTGTGTGTGTGTATGTGTGTGTGTGTCCACTGCGTGGGTCCTGTGTGTGTGTGTGTGTGTGTGTGTGTGTGTGTGTGTGTGTGTGTGTGTGTGTGTGTGTGTGTGTGTGTGTGTGTGTGAGTTCAGGTGTATCCCTCAATGACTGTCTGTTCTTCTGCTTACTGCTACAGTGTGGAACATGGTGGGGAGAACACAATGAAACCTGGACTTAGAAAATGTGAGTGTTGACTGCTGTGAAGAATATGACTAAGAATAAGTCTTAATTCAAGTGAAGTCAAAGTCAAAGACCACCATCATTACTTACTTGGTCATATTAAATATCAGCTGTAGTTCTACAGAAGCACAAATCAGGGACACCAAAGTTTACAAAGAGTTGCTTTGACAATGTGTGTGTCTGTGTGTGACGTGTTTGTGTTACTTTAGAAATGTGTGTGTGTGTTCATGCATGCATGAAGGTGTGTGTTCAGGATGTGTGTGTGTGTGTGTGTGTGTGTGTGTGTGTTCAGGATTTGTGTGTGTGTGTTCAGGATGTGTGTGTTTGTGTGTGTGTGTGTGTGTGTGTGTGTGTGTGTGTGTGTGTGTGTGTGTGTTCAGGATGTGTGTGTGTGTGTGTGTGTGTGTTTGTGTGTGTGTGTGTGTGTGTTCAGGCTGTGTGTGTTTGTGTGTGTGTGTGTGTTCAGCATGTGTGTGTATTTGTGTGTGTGTGTTCAGAATGTGTGTTGTGTGTGTGTGTGTGTGTGTGTGTGTGTGTGTGTGTGTGTGTGTGTGTGTGTGTGTGTGTGTGTGTGTGTGTGTGTTCAGGCTGTGTGTGTTTGTGTGTGTGTGTGTGTGTTCAGGATGTGTGTGTATTTGTGTGTGTGTGTTCAGAATGTGTGTGTTTGTGTGTGTGTGTGTGTGTTCAGGCTGTGTGTG
>NC_139989.1:71317307-71321357 GCF_964263955.1 Coregonus lavaretus
CACACACACACACCGGACACACACACACACACACACACACACACACACACAAACACTGGACACACACACACACATACACACTTGGGACACACATACACTCACTAGACACACACACACACTGAACACACACACACACACACACACGGGAAACACACACACACACATTGAACACACACACACACACACACACACACACACACACACACACACACACTGGACACACACACACACACTGGACACACACACATACACACTGGATACACACACACACACACTGGACACACACACACAAATACACTTGATACACACACACACACTGGACAAACACACACACACACTGGACACCCACACACACACACTGGACACATTTACATGTGTTGGATTTTGATGAAAGGAAATCCCATATAGCCTACTGGACAGGACTTTGCTATGTCATCTTCTGTTTGGGTGTCTCAGGTCAGGTCTGAGCCATGATCAGAATGTGTCTCTGTGTCTATTTCCAGCCCTGCCATTTCTACCTGTCCTGATCTAGTGTTTCACCCCTGACCTCCTCACACCGTCTCACTGTCCATGTCTGCTTTTAGCTCCCACCTCTACTTCACTGTGTTATAATGGACCTTATGCTTGTTATGTCACCTCTGTAACCAGTTATCAAACATACTGACCTTTCTGACCCTATCCCATGGCCCTACTTTCCACAACTGAACTTTTAAATTCCTCTATGAGTATTGTTTCGTGTCTATTTACTTATCTATGTATTTGTTGTATATTGGGGTTGTGCTGCAGAGCATCATGGGGGTTTGTATGTGTTGAGATGATCACTTTCCAGATAAATGGTTGAACTGATTCCTGTCTCCCGTCTCATCATTATTGAATTGTTATACAGACGTGGTTATGAAACCCACGAGACATAACAAAAGATTGGCGATGAGTAAGTCTGAATCTACAGGAACTATTCTGTCTGGAAGAAGTGGGTTTTTACAACTGTTTAAAACTGTTATTTTCTGTGGTACAGTCTAGGCTAATGTTAGCACAGTGTATTGATAGCAGAGGCAAGTGCATAGTCCAGCTAGCTAAGAAAGAGAGTTAACCAGTGGTGTAAAGTACTTAAGTAAAAATACTTTAAAGTACTACTTAAGTAATTTTTTGGGGTATCTGTACTTGACTTTACTATTTATATTTTGGACTATTTTTACTTTTACTTCACTACATTCCTAAAGAAAATAATGTACTTTTTACTCCATACATTTTCCCTGACACCCAAAAGTACTCGTTACATTTTGAATGCTTAGCAGGACAGAAAATGGTCCAATTCACACACTTATCAAGAGAACATCCCTACTGCCTCTGATCTGGCAGACTCACTAAACACAAATGCTTTGTTTGTAAATTGTCTGAGTGTTGGAGTGTGCCTCTGGCTGAATGTACATTTTAAAAACAAGAAAATTGTCTGGTTTGCTTTATGTAAGGAATTTGAAATGATTTATACTTGTACTTTTACTTTTGATACTTTAGTATATTTTAGCGATTACATTTACTTTTGATACTTAAGTATATTTAAAACCAAATACTTTTAGACTTTTACTCAAGTAATATTTTACTGGGTGACTTTCACTTTTAGTTGAGTCATTTTCTATTAAGGTATCTTTACTTTTACTCAAGTATGACAATTGGGTACTTTTTCCACCACTGGAGTTAACATCGTCATGGACGGCAGAAAAGGACTCGAGACGGACATCGGAGCGGGAAAACAACGTGATTAAAAAGGAGGAATATACAGTGATTAAAGGATAGGACATTTATTCAACTGTGAAGACAAACCTTTTAATTAAAACAGCTAAATGAGCGAACTTAGGAGGAAACGTCAGTGAGTGAAGGGAATGAAGATCACGTGACTGAGGAAAATATTGCTGTGGTTGAGGACAATATTGAAGTGAGTGACAATCAGGAGCTTATTGAGAAAAGATCAATTATTGGAATTGTTGAAACATTGGACAGTTTGATAAAAGTATTGAGCAGTGGAGCTCATATACAGAATGGTTTGAATATTTTGTTCTTGTAAATGACATGGATGAGGACAACATTGTGCCTACATGTTTTAGTGTAATGGGGTAAAAGACATTTAATTTACTAGGCAGCCTGCTACAGCCAGACAGAACAGGTAATAAGACATATGGGGATATTGTGGAGATACTTAAAGGACATTTTTCACCAGAAGCACTAGTTAATGCTGAAAGGTTCAGGTTCCACAGGAGAAATCAGGAAGAGGGAGAATCAGTAACAATGTTTGCTGCTGCATTAAAGAAACTACCAGAACACTGAGTTTAATGCTGTTCTAAATGGCATCAATAGAGACAGACTAGTATGTGGGCTACGGAGTGAAGCTACACAAAAGAGACTGTTGACTGAAAGTCATCTGACCTTGGCAAAGGACATTGAAATCAGTGTGTCCATGGAACTAGCTGCTAAAGAGGCTCACCAGTTGAGTTCATCAGGAACTTAGTGGGTTCATCTACCAATCCTAATCATCAGCTGATACATTTTAATCTCATACACAGGGTAAACCTTCCACCTAGAAAACATAGTTTAATGAACATATTAACTTCTCTTCTGTGTGATCTATGTAATCAATGTAAGGTTCTGTATTTAGATTTTTCTCAATTCACCTTGTGTTCTTGAACGTAGCTCTGTTTCTTTGTGTTCTTGAACGTAGCCCTGTTTCTTTGTGTTCTTGAACGTAGCCCTGTTTCTTTGTGTTCTTGAACGTAGCTCTGTTTCTTTGTGTTCTTGAACGTAGCTCTGTTTCTTTGTGTTCTTGAACGTAGCCCTGTTTCTTTGTGTTCTTGAACGTAGCCCTGTTTCTTTGTGTTCTTGAACGTAGCCCTGTTTCTATGTGTTCTTGAACGTAGCTCTGTTTCTTTGTGTTCTTGAACGTAGCCCTGTTTCTTTGTGTTCTTGAACGTAGCCCTGTTTCTTTGTGTTCTTGAACGTAGCCCTGTTTCTTTGTGTTCTTGAACGTAGCCCTGTTTCTTTGTGTTCTTGAACGTAGCCCTGTTTCTTTGTGTTCTTGAACGTAGCCCTGTTTCTATGTGTTCTTGAACGTAGCTCTGTTTCTTTGTGTTCTTGAACGTAGCCCTGTTTCTTTGTGTTCTTGAACGTAGCCCTGTTTCTTTGTGTTCTTGAACGTAGCCCTGTTTCTTTGTGTTCTTGAACGTAGCCCTGTTGCTTTGTGTTCTTGAACGTAGCCCTGTCTTTCATTTTTGTTCATTGATTTCACCTGTGTTAGTTACTCCCCTGGTCTCAGCAGCTCCTTATTTAGTCCAGTTCTTTCTGTTTGTGCCTTGTGAGGTATTGTTCGTTTTTACTCTACAAAGCCTTTTCCTAGCTCGTTTGTGAGAACCAGTTTTAGCCTCCTACATTTACGTCATTTAGCAGACGCTTTTATCCAGAGCAACTTACAGGAGCAATTAGGGTTAAGTGCCTTGCTTAAGGGCACATCGACAGATTTTTCACCTAGTCGGCTCGGGGATTAGAACCAGCGACCTTTTGGTTACTGGCACAACGCTCTTACCCACTAAGCTACCTGTCTCCCCAGTTCATTCTGTTTGTGCCTTGTGAGGTATTGTTCGTTTTGACTCTACTAAGACTTTTCCTAGCTCGTTTGTGAGAACCAGTTATAGCCTTCAGTCCTAGTTTTGTTTCACCTGCCTGTTTGCCTACCTGTGTATGACCATTGCCTGGCTGTGACCACGATTCCTGTCATCTGTAAAGGCGTAATAAACACCTGCTGCGCTCTGCGCGTGAATCTATACCTTTTTCTCCCTGAGTATTCATTACAGTACCCTAATGTTAAGTGTCATAAATGTATAGTTATTAGGAGCATCTTTAAAGATAATAAGAAAGAGGGAAAAAGATAGAAACTAAATGAAATGATGAAAGTATAAAATAGTAACCATCTGGTGAGCTAATACCCTGACCCTACCACAAACCCACCAACTCCCTCCCCAACTGAGGGAGTTAATAAACCGTACCCTTAGACGCTAGTCTTTA
>NC_139989.1:71321557-71344057 GCF_964263955.1 Coregonus lavaretus
ACAACAATTAGGTGTCCAGCTAGTGAGTAGCTTATCCCTGCCTCGGTATCACTAACGCTAGCATACTTCTCTAACAATAAACAAGCCAGCAAACGTAATAGTAGCTCAAATTCCTGAAGTAATATAAACTACATAGTTAGGCTTGAAACCAGTCAAAAGCCACATCACTATTTAACCAAACCCCCACTGGACAGTGTTGGTACCGTAGATGTAACGACAAATGCCCTGGGTGCAACCTGGCCAGGCAGCCGCCTCCCTAGGGTGCGATGGGCCCTCTCCATTTCCAGTGGGTGCGCTGAAGGGGGTAGATCCAGAATTTTGGGACTCCATTCCTGTAGAAAGGAGATGGCGTCTCTTCCCTCCACGGCCTCCGGGACACCTTGAAATCTAAAATTCAAGCACTTTTGGAAATTTCGTAAGAAACTAATTTCTCGAGTTTAGAGATGGCATCTTCCAACTTCTTGTGCTTTTGATCCACTTCCAGGCGGACGTCCAGGATGGCAGCCTGTTCGTCAGCATGATCTTTTTGTAACTTTGTCACTCGTTCCCTTTGTGACTTTCTGGTCTTCGTGGAGTTTATCGACCAGCACATCAATTTTGCTGAGGCGTTCAGAAAGTGTCTCTTGGATTTTAGTTATACCCTTGTCCATCACCATTCTGAACCATGCTGGTGCTTCTTCTGAGCTAGCATCCACCGAGGCCGAAGAAGGGCTGTCAGACACTAGCGGTTCTGGGAGGGGGGGCAGTGCCCCTGTGACAACAAGCTTGGATCCCCTTGTTTCCCCTCTAAATGCGGAGTCTGAAATAATTATCACAGAATACATTTTTGCGATCATGTTCTTTTTTATTTATTTTTATTTTTTACATCTGTTATTAGACAGTGGCAAAGCGGAACACTAAAGTAACCCAACACATTTTCTAGTGGGACTCCTTTAGGCGGAACACAACAGTATCGTACCACATGGATCTGCACGTTTTTTTCTATTCAGAAGTTGAAAGAAATTTGGCGCGAATAATATCGTTCAAGCAAGAAGAAGGAAATAAAGAGAGGTGAGCAACATGTTGAATATGTTGTACTTGTAACATCGTTAACTATTAAATGCATTACAGAAGTGTAACGTTAGATCAGCTGTTAACCTGTCCATTTGTTACTTTCTTTGTGAATTAATTAAGGAATTGGCTTGAATCCTGGGCTATGTATTCGTTTGCATTGTTTTTGGTTTAGCTTTGTAGCTAATTCTAACAGTCAGGCATCGAAAATGTATGGCAATATGAAAAAGGATATAATATTTGATCAAAAACGGATGTTGCTGAGTGCTTTTACTTAAACCACACTCAGTAAACACATTGTAACGTTAAAAGGTTAGACATGAAAGCTAGCTACCTAGCGAGTCAGTTATTTTCAGTAAATGAATGAATAAGCTTGGTCCCCATTGCTTTTACTCTATAGTTGTCACCAACACGAAGAGAAAAAAGGACTTCATGTTTCTTCCAAAGAAAAGACAAGGCAGAAAGTCAGACAGAGCCAGAGGGTTCAGGTGTGGAGAGAGCAAGAGAGAGCAGAGAGAGACAGCAGGAAGACCATTGGAGAGACTGAGAGTGATGTCAGCCAATCCCGGGAGGAGCCACCGGTGCAGCCAGTGATGAACATGGACCCAAGAACTCTGATGGGGGACAGGAGGAGGAGCTTCAAGGCGGCCTGGTACCACATCCACCCCTGGCTTCAATATTCAAACAAATCAGACTCTGGGTTTTGTTACGCCTGTCTCAGAGACTGGATTGGATTCAAAATTGGGTTTTAACAACTGGAAGAAGGCAATTTACAAAGACGAGGGGATTTGCAATTCATGCAAGGGCTGAGCGGCACAAACAAGCAATGATTACGTGGAGAGTCAATCAGAAAGCTGTAAAAAGTAATGCAACACTGGTAAATGCCCTAAACAAGGAACACAACAAACAGGTTCAAGAAAATGGGGACTATATTAAAACAATAGGAGAAGTACTACTACTTACAGCCACACAAAACATTGCACAAAGAGGACACGATGAGTCTGCAGAGTCTGATAATAAAGGGAACTTCATGGCAATCCTAGAAACAATAGCTAAGCATGACACAACGGTGGAAAAAAGGTTGACTTCCATTCATAATGCAAAATACACAAGCAAAGGTATTCAGAATGAGGTTCTGAGTTGTTTGGCAGACATGGTTCCAACAGAGATGATAGAAGAAGTGGAAGACAGTGAGGTCTTCAGCATAATGGCAGACGGAAAACAAAAGATGTTAAAAACAAAAGGATCAGATATCTCCAGTACTCAGGTACTATTTCAGTGGAGCTGTCCATGAGAGCTGTCTCCACTTTGAATCGGCTGATCCACTAGATGCAGCAGGGCTTACTGACTAAATCATACACATATTAGAAAGTCATGGTCTTGAATACAAAAACAACCTAGTAGGCCAAGCATATGACGGTGCTTCAGTTATGAGTGGCAAGCATTCAGGCGTCCAGGCAACGCATTAAAGAACAAGCAAAGCCTTTTACCTCCACTGCAGTTCACACTGTCTAAACTTAGTTTTAGTGGATACAGTCAAAGCTGTCCCTGAGGTAGGACAGTTCTTCTCCTTACTAGAAAGACTGTATGTCTTCACATCGGGGTCATATGTGCATCAAAAATCCAGAGTGGCATGCAGAGACCCTCCAGTGTAGTAGAGATAGCATTATTCATTCAGCCTTATAAAGAAGTTTTCTTTCAGCTCTTTAAACTGTGCAGAATAGCTGTTTCAATCCCTGTTAGTACCGCTTCTTGTGGACTGAGTTTTTCTGCACTAAAGCTGGTGAAAACGTATCTTAGGTCCACAATGTCAGATGAGAGATTAAGCAATTTAGGTGTATAAAGTATTGAGTGAAGGAGGGCAAAGGCCTTGAATCCAGATGAATTTGCGGATCTTTTTGCAAGAAACCACAAAAACCGTAGAATACAGTTGATGTAACTGATACTGAATATGTAATGCAAATGTAAAAATGTAATGTAAATAATAAATAGTTGATTATAAACATCGTCATTTGTCTATTAATGTCTGCATTGCAGTGAAGAAATCGACATGACAACAATAATGTGTGATGTAACTGGCCCCTCTAACAGTACAACTGGCCCCAGCCTGGCCCCTCCCACTGGGAATGTTCTAGAACCACCACTGCTGCTATGGCGACATTGGCCCAGTTATTGTTGAATAATAATGAAGCTAGGTCGATTCAATTCAAATAATATAGCTAGTAACTTCAAAATACTTACAGCTGAAATACACTGCCGTTTTCTTTGTGAACATGGTGAGATGGAGGAAGCCGCATCCACATGTAGAGTTGTGAGGGAGGGGACAAGTTTCCCAAATAGACACTGGCTTTAGATCAGGTTTAAATTCCTTCCACTAATGATCCTTGTTAGGTTTGGGGGAGGGGAAGCTGATCCTAGATCTGTATCTAGGGGAAACTTCACCCCAGCAAAGAGAGATGGGGGAAGAGGAGGAGAGAGAGCGTTGCTCTCAGGATTGACAGATCATGTACAACATCTACCAGTAGGAAATTGGTGTCAGAATATAATATCTGACCTTTAGCAGTTCTAATGTCTTCATTTGCTCCATTTCATTAGTCTTGTTGATTGATTGCTGATATCTAGTTTCACAGGTGAGATGGTGTTGATGAAGAGCATCCATCCGTTTTAGTACTGCATTAATAGTAATGCATTCATAGACATATAGTTGATACTGGTGGTCCTACCCATGCCCCACTTCACTCCATTAACCCTACACTTGCTGCTCACTTGGTGGTTTGTCTCAATGTATCTGACTTTAGGTCAGTTTTTAAGGTTCAGAAGGTAAAGATTGTGTTAGGCTGTGTCAGGAGCACTAGTGGTAGTGCTGCCGCTCCCAGATCACACATTGCCCTATATAAGTATATACTGTAGCAAGCTGAACCCAACACCTACCAATTACCACCTTCTGATCTCTTGGTGGAATGGTTAAGGTGTTGGCTTGATAGTCGCTGGACCCGGGTTCGAGTCCCGGTTGGAGCTATCCCTTTAATTCGTTACATTGGTGTCAGAAGTGGGATAGGGCCTGTGAGGCCATCAAAGAGGCGTGTACACGTGAGAGACTTGCTATAAAGAAGTGTGGGGGCATGCTCTCCCCAAGGAAGGGGGTAATATAGCGACCTTAATCCAACACCTAGCCACATCATCGAGAGGTTCGGACCTCTTGGCGTAGCGCTTGTTGGGTTCTGACTTCTAAACATGAAATAGACTTATTCATGTCACTGAGGGAGAGAGGGGAATGTATAACGTTTCCATTCTGTCAGGATATGTTATTGTTAGCCATCAGGGATCCTATGGGAGGAGAAGAGACATAGTCTGGTAAAAGTCAACATGACAGCCGTGAGTTGGGGAGGAGTGAGCAATTTGGGCAGAGGTCAGTTTAGATGAAGTGAGGAAGAACATATATCACTAATCTTCTGGATAGCAACAGAGGTGTATTGGCTGTTCAGATGTGGAAGGAGGGGCTCAGCATAGGAGAAAGGGTTAATTACCAGTGCTTGTGTGAAAATGTTCTTTGTCTTATGCAGCTGTATGATCCAATGGGTGAATAAACTTGGTTTGAGCTTTACTAAACGTCCCTGAGTTTTACTAGGTTCATTTAGAACCTAACACGCTTAAGGTGTTGGCTTGACAGTTGATGGACCCAGGTTCAAAACCTGTTTGGGGCTACACCCTGAATTCACTACAATATATTTGATTGCCTACGGGCAGGGAGACCTGGGTTTGAGACGAAAGGGGCATTACACCGTTGCTGTTTGCAAAAAAACACTACATTGGTGGAAGCAGTGGAATGGTGCCTTGGGAGAGGTGTGCACATTTCATGGGCGGGATCTGTACCCAGGTGTCCCATGGGAAAAAACAGTGTCTTGACCATTAGACCAAGAGGTAATACCCTTTTGAGCTGAGGGTGACACTGATTTTGAAGTTGAAGGCAGGACTACCTCATTACCAGATCATGAGACAGACTCATGTTTTCTACACACATGGGATAGTGTAAAAGGAACTTAGCCTAGGAAGCCCATGCTAGAAGTGTTAGGAGGTGGAAGTTAGAGAATTAGTCCAGTAACTGAAAAGTCATGGGTAGCTAGTCCTTGATTGGCTGTAGACCTGGGAGCCACAACTGCCAAGAGAAATTCAATCTACCCTTTTTATCAGCCAAGCCAACATACTGTTTTACACACCATTTTTGTGGACTGTTAATGTTTATATTTAAAATCAACACTGAGCTTTTTATGTTATAATCTGTTATTTATCAAATCTGATAGTAGGAGGTTAACTGATTTAATAGTTCAATATTGAAACTGTATACATTATGCACTAGAAATGGTTGTAATGAAAACCTGAGACACTCCATTAGACCTATGGAATTATGATGGGGGGGGGGAAATTATGTATTTCTGAAAGATATCAAGTAATTTAGGATTTGAAGTCAATTCTTGCGTGGGAAACTGCAGTCTGGTTTGTTTGTCTGAGTGAACAGAGCAGTTGGGGGAAGGGAACACACATACAATGTTTCAATCTCCAACTGTCTTGTTTCACAGACTCCTGTGAGAGAGAATATAGTAGACGGTTGCTGTCAAAAAGTGATTGGTGAGTTTTCCTGTGTCCTGTGTTTATGACCTTTTAAGGACATCCTGTCCGGATGTTCTCTTCACAATTTAGGGTGTGCTTATGTAACTTGATAGTGCAGCTGTTTCTTTGAAGTAAAGCACATTGATGGGGAATATATGATTTATTATGCTGTGAGAGAAAGAGCACATATTTACCTGATTTGTTAAATATTAATAGTTAACAATGAATATGCTTAACAATAGTAGAGACATTTCTTAACTACCAATGCTGTGCTTTTGGTAAGGATGGTTCCCTCTAGCTCCCTGCAGCTGGTCTGGGCGTGTAGTCAAGGACATGGGATAGAGATCAACTGGAGGAACAGGTAGACCTGGATTGTTTCAATTTCTCGTTGCTTCCACACAGCCACAAGAAGAAAACATGGTGGCTCCTGATCTGCCAGGGAGGGGCGTGCTTGTATGAAAAGCAGAGATTGTTTTGGACAATTTGCAGAACTTCTGAAGAGCTATACAAACCCTGTTGACTCTGTATTAACTTCTGCCTGCAATTGCATAACTAAATATATTTTACATATACTCAGAAGCCGTTGTCTGTGTCATTTTCTAAAGTTTAAAGTTTGTTTAAGAATAAGAGAATATCAGCACTGTGCAACGAACCCTCTACAACATGTTTGAAATAAAAACTAATGGCCTGGTGATTGATGTGTCGTGTACTGACCTAGTTGAACTTAAAGTTTGAACTGTTTGAAAAATGTGAAACAGTTGGGAATTTTTGTAGTGAACTTATGGAGCTGCTGTGTAGTGAGCTTGTGACCCCTTGTAGAATGAAAAAGTAATTTCTGGGTAGGTCTGCCTGAGTATAAGTAAGTGTTAGACTTGTCCTGTGAACACTACGAGCGACAAGAAACCTCAAGAGAGATCAACCACAGAAAACTCCAGAAAACACGTCTCCTAGACCAATTCTAGGTGTGTTGTGTCCTTCATGTCTGGGCCACAAGGACAAAACCATCGATGCCATTCTTTGTGATGCACCTGATTGTTTTAATGGTGGGATTGATATGAGTGGAGGCCAACCGGACGATTCAACAGTGAAGATTTTCACACACAGCTGTCTCAACAACCTTTTTCAGCCAAAAACCGGGAGTTTTTCTCCTGCGTTTCTCATGAGGGAATGGCTTAAGATAAGACTTGCTCTATGTCAGATCTAAAAGGCCCTGAATGGAACATCCCTGCCTGGGTACGCATTGGAAGAGGAAGTCTGTGGGCCAGATGATTTGAAAGTCATACGAATCTCTTCAGTAGCGTAGAGTCCAGACTCCAAAGTGACAATTTTAGGTTGTTCTGAATTCAATAGCGCAAATGCCACCAAATCTGTTAGTTCGTATGTATTTTCAAACGCTTGCACAGAGGTCAACTATTTTGTGCCTGTCTTTAGCTTCAAGTGGCGAGATTGGTTTAAGGTGCTTGATATGATGAAACAAGTGCAACAGTTTTTCCACCATTGTGAACATTTACGAAGATGGTCCCTTCTGTCCTCAAGACAAAACTTGGCCTTATCGGCAAGAAGGTTGCTCTATCATGGAAAAGAAAACATGTGAAACCTTGAAGGCCATGGAGAGCCTGGTGGAAGAGGCAACGTCTGAGTCCCTCACAGCTTGAAGACGGGGATTTGGAGACTGATGGGGGTGTCGGGTTACAAAAGGCCCCTGAAACTGAGAAAAATGCTGATTCTGCTTTTCTTCTAAGAAAAACATTATTATAATAATTATACATTTAAACATGTATTGTTTAGTAAGGTGCAGTATTGTGTAATAATACAGTTTATGATCCATATAAAGGTTTAGTAGTAAACATTAGTGTCATAGTTTAATATTCAATATTGTTTAGTGAACTTTAATAACTTGTATATAAATGCTTCCATTTCTGTAGTAACATTTTAGAAGAAAATAAAAGGTTTGAAAGAAAATTGTATGTACCTTCAATGAATTACAGCTCCCTCTCTCTCTCTCTCTCTCTCTCTCTCTCTCTCTCTCTCTCTCTCTCTCCGTCCCTCCCCTATCTATCTCTTTCTCTCTCTCTCTCTCTCTCTCTCTCTCTCTCTCTCTCTCTCTCTCTCTCTCTCTCTCTCTCTCTCTCTCTCTTTTTCTCGCTCTCTCTCTACACAAGAGCCATTGGTTCTTTGGGTTGTGCGTGTGTGGTGTGTCTTTGAAACAACTGTGTTTTAAACCGGTTTTACCTTTAACCTTTTAGAAAAAGTTCTCAGCTATCCATATTTTAATGGCCAACAGTTTGCTCATCTAGGGGGTCCCTTACACACAAGGGAACTGAATGTACACATGGGGTCCCCCAAGTGTCTTTGAAACAACTTTTTTAAACCTGTTTAACCTTTAAACTATTACAAAGAGTTATCAGGGGGGGCATCCGGGGATGTCTGGGAGGCGTCCGAGGATGGAATGTCCAGTGGATGTCTGTCTCAGTCAATAAAAAATTAAAAGGTAATTGTATTAAATAAATAAATAAAAATAACATGCAATTTAGCAGACGCTTTTATCCAAAGCGACTTACAGTCATGCTTGCATACATTTATTTGTGTATGGGTGGTCCCTGGGATCGAACCCACTACCCTGGCGTTACAAGTGCCGTGCTCTACCAGCTGAGCTACAGAGGACCACCAGTCTTTAAGATGTCCTGTTTTACTGCTGACCTAAACAGATCCATTTGACCCCATAAAAGAGCGTCCGTGGGATGTCTCAGTCAACCAAGAAAAAAGACCCAGAGGACCAGAAGGCCTGAAGACATACATCTTAAAGAGACTCCTTTAATCATTTATTCCTCATGGAGCATTTTGAAGGTGAGTTGAATTTTCAATATGATGAAGGCTTTTATATCTAACTATGCATATATATATATATATATATATATATATATATATATATATATATATATATATAATTTTTATGTTGTATATTATAAATGAATGTTTTTAATAATGTATTGTATAAATGATGTAGTATATAATGAATGAGATTATGTGTTATTGATTTTTTTAAACGAGAATGGACTCTACCTACATATGTATATATCCTACTGTTTATACCAAACAAATGTCAATTTTATGTGACATGTCGCAAGGTGTCTCAGAACCCATGAAATTGCATGCCAAACCAAGTCTCTACTCAAGAGTGGACCACTGGCTCCACCTAGTAGATATACAGTTACATCAAAGTTATAGAAAATAAATACTAGTCACTTGATTATGTGTGAGTGTCTGTGTGTTTGTGTATCTAGATTGTTAGAATAATATTATATATATCTCTCTACCTACATATGTATTTATCCTACTGTTTTCACCAAACAAATTTCAAATTGATGTGAAATGTCTCGAAGTGTCTCAGAACCATGAAATGACATGCCAAAGCAAGGCTCTAATCAAGAGTGGACCACTGGCTCCACCTCGTGGATGTTTAGTTACATCACAGTTTAAAAAATAATAACCTAGCCACTTGCTTATGTACAGTATATGAATATACAGAGACATGAGACAAAACAATGGACCTGAAGAATGGAATGAGTTAGAAGACCTCTATGATTCATTTCATTTGTCAGTTCTTCCAGCTAATGTTAGATGTTTAGATGACATAACATTTGAGGACACATACTGTAATTTAGCTGGCCATCTTTTCCCCTCCCTTTCTGGCTGTCCTCCCCCTTCCCTTCTAAGTTCAAGTTGGTTTATTTGTCATATACATGGAGTTAACAGTGCAATGAAATGCTGACTAGCAGGTTAACCTCTTGACAACAACAATAGAACAAGTCAGTAGCTAAGTTAATATAAAGAGTAATACAATAGTAATAAACCCTGCATTCATAACTATCCTTAACATACCTGGGGTGTTTCTGGGATAGAGGGTTGATATAAAAGTCAATATAATCAGCAATACAGGAAGATTCTGAGACACAATCACTTACTATTGGTCAGCCGTAGGGAAACCGCCAACGTCTCAGGAGATATGTATTTTAGGCAGTAAGTAAAACTGCCTAGGCCTTGGAGAATCTGCCCCAAAAAGATAGACCATCTGTTTATCTGTAATGTACTGATCCTCATATAGTTTACTCACTATCTCCTGGATTCATCTTTGTGTTTTCCGTCTGTGTTGAGTGGGACAATGGAACATAGTGTTTACCATTATCCTATTGTCTATTGGCTTCAAGAAGATATTCACTTTATCCATTACAACAATCTGAGCCCCCTTATCTGCTGGTTTAATCACTATATTCTGATTGATGTTCAATGTTTCTAGAGCTTGATTTTTAGAAAAATGTGTAAGGTTAAGCTGATATACAGGTCTGGTTCTGAATTGTGAAAAGGAAGCCACATCCCTACGTATAACAGTCTGTATAGTTTCTGACACTGACTCCAACTGAGGTTCCCAATGTGAGGGGTTTGGAAATCGTATATGAGGAAAAACTGTTTCATAATCAAAATGATCTAATAACTTCAATCTTCTATGATATAAGTGTAGATTCCTCCGGAGCTCCCCGCAGTCCACCTGTTTAGGAGTTGGTATGAAAGTCAGTCCTCTTTCTAGAACCTCACTCTCGGCTTGGTTGAGCCCAATGGGACATTACTGGTCAAGACCTCAAATCGGTTGTGAAGTAGTATGGACATATTGATGGAACAAGGTCACTAAACTGGTGGTTAGACAGGGTAGATCCAAGAGCAGGCCTCTGCTGTCATCTAGAGGGCGTTTCTCTGTACTGCTTGACACATGGAGACTCAATGGAGGCACAGTGCAAAGTGCTCAAAGTAAGGCCCAAACAATTGTTTGTCAGGCTGGGATCTATAAAGCAGTATGTTCTTCAATTAGATGCCAACTAATATTCATACAGGGACAATAGGTGGGGCAGGAGGAAGAATGGTGTTCCTGATTTTCAGAGGAATTCCCCTTTTTTCTTTATAGCTTCAGATTGATATTGTTGTTATTCTCCAATATGTTTTTCTTCAGTGAGCCACTCTGGATTCTCCAAGGGGAAAACTCCCTCTATTCTCCACTAGAGAGTTGTAGCTCCATGCTTTTGCTGGGAATTGTCCACTGTTGGTATACATTTATCTGGTCCCCAAAATACCAAAATAAAAAGGTGTATTTGTCTAGTTTTAGCTGAGTTCCCAGTTAGCATCCATGTGGTTCATTTAAACGTTTCAAAAAAAAAAAACTTACTCCTGACGTTTCACCACAATAGGCTTCTTCAGGCAATGGACAAAAAGTAGCCAAACAAAGCCAAACCAGCGAGGCCGCCGGCAAGCCCAACAGTGATGATGCTGCCGAGCTCCAGTTAGCTCCGTGTGCAGAGCCTACCCACCCTTCCACAAGCACCGCCAGGATAATGGCTCCACAGCCCCCTCCACCTCCGACTGTTCCTGACTATCTTGGAACAGAGGTGCCAGCCCAGATTAGCCTAGAATCCTACAGTAGCCGCAGGTTTTCTGTCCAAAAACCTTCATTTAATAGCAACTGGTTCATAAGAAGAGAGTGTCTGGAATACTCGCTTACTGAAGATGCTGCATTGCTGAAAGTTCTGCGTGGGGTCCATCTATTGGGAGATGGCTAACTAGTCTGTATTTTCCACTGATTCATATGGATGCCAGTGCACACATTGGCTGTAAAAGTGGGTAAAAACAGAAAAGCATATAACTGTAGCTATGTGGTCTTTACTTGGGTGTGTTTCAGCAGGGTGAGGTCAGAGAGATGCTTCCAAGTCAGTATTTTTCTGAACTCATAAAATCCTTTACACAATCTGATGGGATGAATGTTCAACCCCATTTAAATGACTATATGGTTTATATAGTACCTTTAAGTTAAGACCTCACAGATCTGTTCATGGCAAAGCAGTTCAATTACATTTACATTTACATTTTACATTTTAGTCATTTAGCAGACGCTCTTATCCAGAGCGACTTACAGGAGCAATTAGGGTTAAGTGCCTTGCTCAAGGGCACATTTACGTCATTTAGCAGACACTCTTATCCAGAGCGACTCACCAATTGGTGCGTTCACCCTATAGCCAGTGGGATAACCACTTTACAATTTTTGATATTTACAATTTTTTTATGATATTAATTTATTCTTAAAGAATATAACTTATAAATCATGAGCCTCATCTTGAGGAGTCACCTGTGACAGTATTCATAAAGACCAATAAAACACTTGATTATCAGGGTGGGGAGACGGTTGAGCTGAAACAGAACATAAAGAAGACTATCCTGCTCAGAACAATGAACAAACAAAGGCAGAAGCTGCTGGTAAAGCAACACTCACGGTGTGATAGAGAGTGGTAAAGCAACACTCACGGTGTGATGGAGAGTGGTAAAGCAACACTCACGGTGTGATGGAGAGTGGTAAAGCAACACTCACGGTGTGATGGAGAGTGGTAAAGCAACACTCACAGTGTGATGGAGAGTGGTAAAGCAACACTCACAGTGTGATGGAGAGTGGTAAAGCAACACTCACGGTGTGATGGAGAGTGGTAAAGCAACACTCACGGTGTGATGGAGAGTGGTAAAGCAACACTCACGGTGTGATGGAGAGTGGTAAAGCGACACTCACGGTGTGATGGAAAGTGATAAAGCGACACTCACGGTGTGATGGAGAGTGGTAAAGCAACACTCACGATGTGATGGAGAGTGGTAAAGCAACACTCACGGTGTGATGGAGAGTGGTAAAGCAACACTCACGATGTGATGGAGAGTGGTAAAGCAACACTCACGGTGTGATGGAGACTGGTAAAGCATCACTTACAGTGTGATGGAGAGTGGTAAAGCAACACTCACGGTGTGATGGAGGGTGGTAAAGCAACACTCACGGTGTGAGGGAGAGTGGTAAAGCAACACTCACAGTGTGATGGAGAGTGGTAAAGCAACACTCACGGTGTGATGGAGAGTGGTAAAGCAACACTCACGGTGTGATGGAGAATGGTAAAGCGACACTCACGGTGTGATGGAAAGTGATAAAGCGACACTCACGGTGTGATGGAGAGTGGTAAAGCAACACTCACGATGTGATGGAGAGTGGTAAAGCAACACTCACGGTGTGATGGAGAGTGGTAAAGAAACACTCACGATGTGATGGAGAGTGGTAAAGCAACACTCACGGTGTGATGGAGACTGGTAAAGCATCACTTACAGTGTGATGGAGAGTGGTAAAGCAACACTCACGGTGTGATGGAGGGTGGTAAAGCAACACTCACGGTGTGAGGGAGAGTGGTAAAGCAACACTCACAGTGTGATGGAGAGTGGTAAAGCAACACTCACGGTGTGATGGAGAGTGGTAAAGCAACACTCACGGTGTGATGGAGAGTGGTAAAGCAACACTCACGGTGTGATGGAGAGTGGTAAAGCAACACTCACGGTGTGATGGAGTGTGGTAAAGCAACACTCACGGTGTACAGATGTTAAATAAATAAGTGTTAGCTTCCTCAGCACCATGCACCCCACTGTTGCCACCGGCGGTGACCAGAAGATGAAACCGGAGACAGTGACAGACTACAATCACACAAAGGTATATACAGTATCTCTACCATATACAGATATTATTTTATTTTTAAAAAAAATTCACCTTTATTTAACCATGTAAGCCAGTTGAGAACAAGTTCTCATTTACAACTGCGACCTGGCCAAGATAAAGCAAAGCAGTGCGATAAAAACAACAACACAGAGTTACATATGGGGTAAAAAAAACATAAAGTCAAAAATACAACAGAAAATATATATACTGTGTGTGCAAATGTAGCAAGTTATGGAGGTAAGGCAATAAATAGGCTATAGTGCAAAATAATTACAATAGTATTAACACTGGAATGCTAGATGTGCAAGAGATTATGTGCAAATAGAGATACTGGGGTGCAAAAGAGCAAAATAAATAACAATATAGGGATGAGGTAGTTGGGTGGGCTAATTTCAGATGGGCTGTGTACAGGTGCAGTGATCGGTAAGGTGCTCTGACAACTGATGCTTAAAGTTAGTGAGGGAGATAAGAGTCTCCAGCTTCAGAGATTTTTGCAATTCGTTCCTGTCATTGGCAGCAGAGAACTGGAAGGAATGGCGGCCAAAGGAGGTGTTGGCTTTGGGAATGACCAGTGAGATATACCTGCTGGAGCGCATACTACGGGTGGGTGCTGCTATGGTGACCAATGAGCTAAGATAAGGCGGGGATTTGCCTAGCAGTGATTTATAGATGGCCTGGAGCCAGTGGGTTTGACGACGAACATGTAGTGAGGACCAGCCAACAAGAGCGTACAGGTCACAGTGGTGGGTAGCGTATGGGGATTTGGAGACAAATAGGATCCCCTTTTAGGATCCCCTTTTATTATATTACATTCATATTATTACTATTAGTATTATCATTCTATATAATTATAACCTTTTCTATTCTATTTTATTTTATGTAAAAGCTTGGTGTGGATGCTAGACTAGATGTCCAGACTGTACTCTGTAAAAGGGGGTACTCTCCTCTGGCCTGTTGACTGTACTCTGTAAAAGGGGGTACTCTCCTCTGGCCTGTTGACTGTACTCTGTAAAAGGGGGTACTCTCCTCTGGCCAGTTGACTGTACTCTGTAAAAGGGGGTACTCTCCTCTGGCCTGTTGACTGTACTCTGTAAAAGGGGGTACTCTCCTCTGGCCTGTTGACTGTACTATGTAAAAGGGGGTACTCTCCTCTGGCCTGTTGACTGTACTCTGTAAAAGGGGGTACTCTCCTCTGTCCTGTTGACTGTACTCTGTAAAAGGGGGTACTCTCCTCTGGCCTGTTGACTGTACTCTGTAAAAGGGGGTACTCTCCTCTGGCCTGTTGACTGTACTCTGTAAAAGGGGGTACTCTCCTCTGGCCTGTTGACTGTACTCTGTAAAAGGGGGTACTCTCCTCTGGCCTGTTGACTGTACTCTGTAAAAGGGGGTACTCTCCTCTGGCCTGTTGACTGTACTCTGTAAAACGGGGTACTCTCCTCTGGCCTGTTAACTGTACTCTGTAAAAGGGGGTACTCTCCTCTGGCCTGTTGAGGTGTTCTACAATGTGCTCGACATGACTGCTATCAACACGTGTTGTACAAGCAATAGCTTGACAAGACAGTCAGCAGGAGACATTTCATCATGGATCTGGCATGTGAGCTTGGTGAGAACCACATGAACGCAGAGAAAGAAGCTACAGTCACCAAGCAGGCCGCCAAGACAGCAGGTCCTCCTCTCCCTCTTCCCCAAGCACCACAGCTCCCACTGGGGAAAAATACACAATGCCAAGACAGCAGGTCCTGCTCTCCCTCTTCCCCAAGAACCACAGCTCCGACTGGGGAAAAAGACACAATGTCAAGACAGCAGGTCCTGTTCTCCCTCTTCCCCAAGCACCACAGCTCCCACTGGGGAAAAATACACAATGTCAAAACAGCAGGTCCTGTTCTCCCTCTTCCCCAAGCACCACAGCTCCCACTGGGGAAAAATACACAATGCCAAGACAGCAGGTCCTGTTCTCCCTCTTCCCCAAGAACCACAGCTCCCACTGGGGAAAAATACACAATGTCAAGTCGGCAGGTGCACACCGAACAAGACCCATGAAAACTGTGTGCAGGGAACCGATTTGATTTGTTTGTGGACCTGAAGCATAAAGAGAAGACGTGATTGGTTCATGTGTAAAGGCTCGGTACAGTGTCTGATACAAGGAACACATTATTGTTTTATATCTTGTCATGAATATATTTCCACAAATATTTATTCATGGAATGAATCCTTTATAATTGTTAATGCACTGGTGCTTTTGTTTAGAAATACAGCAAATCATTTCACCTGAACACCTGGCTGGTTATATTATATTTTTTCATTTGTACTTTGTCAAAATAAACTGTAAATGGACTTTATTAACTCTATTACTAATTGAATCTACAAATACAGTTGATTAAATGGTTTACACTGTAATGTTTTTATTGTAAGGGAAACAGAAATAGGCTATAGGCCTATTTTGTAGAATTAACTATTGTTGTTATTTTTTTATTGATATATTTCCACAAATATTTCTTCATGCAATTAACCCTTTACAATATATGATGCACTATTTATCAAGCGTTTATTTAACAAACCATGTTTGCACACCTTACACCTTGCACCTTGCTGGTGGATATGCATCTGATGCATATGCTAAAGTAGACGCCTGGCAACTTTCTCTAGCGGGTTCTGATATGCTGAAAGAACAGGCGGTTCTAGTGTTAAGGGCTGGTAGATTGGTGTTGCTCATGCATTAACTCATGCTGACCGGCTCCAGTACTTTTTTCTTGACTAAAGCCTCCAAGTCAGCCTTGACTTTTGGTCTGATAGCATAAGGTACAGGTCCTGCTATCAGAAACGTTGGTTTGCTGTCTGGCTTAATGCTAAGCTTCCCTGTAATGTCGTTCGTACTACCCAGCTGTCCATTAAATACTTCTCCATGTTTCTTTAAGATGGCAGGTAGGTCTGTGTCTCCATGTGTCATTGTATGCACTGATGGCCAGTCCAGTGTGATTTTCTCCAACTATGAACATCCCAGTAGTGATGCATAGTCTCCTTTCACAACATAGAGTGGCAGCTTTTCAGTTTGTCTGTTTACCTGAACTGTGACATCAGTGATGCCTCTCACAGCGACAGATTCACCTGTGTAAGTCTTTAACACGAGGTGCGCTGGTTGAAGTGGAAGGTGTTTCAGTGTCTTTTTTCTGACACAAGAGATACAGCTGCCCCTGTGTCAATCTCCATACCCACCGGCTGTCCCTCTAGCAAGGGGGAGACATAGTAGCCGTGTGGCCCGCCAGGAAAAAGTCAGGATTTTCAGTGTGACTTCCTGGTCTGATGAGTCACTCACCTCAGTGTTCTCTTACTCAACAGTGTGAACATGTCTATTTGTCTTTCGTTGGAATGCCTGTTTCCTGTTTCCCTTTTTACCACAGGCTGGACAATCCATGTCCTTCCACCAGCATGTAGAAGCCTGATGTCCCACCTTGCCACAGTGGAAGCATGTGACTTGATTTCCCGGTCTCTGATTTTCAGTTGAAACTGTGCACTTTTCCTTTTTTTATGATCAACGTTTTATTTATTTGAAAGGAACACAGACAAGAACAAATAGCAACATGAATGGTTATACAGCTAGAGACACAATAGTGTTAAAATATATATCAGAACAAATAGCAGCAGGAATGGTTATACAGCTACAAACACAATACTGTTAAAATATATATCAGTATATTATGGAAACTAGTTTTTGTAGATAAATACAATTATTATAAACCACATATACAATCACCCACCTCAGCTGCATCAACCCACCCTCCAACCCCTCCTGGGACCACCCCAACCCACCCTCCAACCCCTCCTGGGACCACCCCAACCCACCCTCCAACCCCTCCTGGGACCACCCCAACCCACCCTCAAACCCCTCCTGGGACCACCCCAACCCACCCTCCAACCCCCCCTGAGACCACCCCAACACACCCTCCAACCCCTCCTGGGACCACCCCAACCCACCCTCCAACCCCTCCTGGGACCACCCCAACCCACCCACCAACCCCTCCTGGGACCACCCCAACCCACCCTCCAACCCCTCCTGGGACCACCCCAACACACCCAACCTGATCTCCATTAAATGAAATACTAAATCAAGGTACACATTTGCACAAAAATGATAATTAACGGTCAATCTGTTGGGTAAAACCAACTACAGGAGTTATTTTATGGTTTCAGCTGCAATTGTTGTTTGGCTAGCCCCATGGATCCTAGAAGTGGATAGTTCTAAATAAATTATATCTATAAAAGTGCTGATCCAATGAGGTATGGTGGTTGCCATCTTAGTTCCAACATCTTTTTAGCTGCTGTCCAACCTGACAACATTATACGTCTTTGCTGTAATGACAGTGGTGAATTATCATTCAGTAATAACAGTTTGGGGGAACAAGGTATGAGGATACCTCTTTCCAAAACATGTCCCCTGGTCACTCCCAGTACATATGATTAAAGGAGCCCAAGGCACCTTGATTACATAGATCACACAGAGGAACGGTTGTGATTTCTATTAAATTATGGTTTCTAGGTGGAAGGTTTACCCTGTGTATGAGAGTAAAATGTATCAGCTGATGATTAGGATTGTTAGATGAACCCACTAAGTTCCTGATGAACTCAACTGGTGAGCCTCTTTAGCAGCTAGTTCCATGGACACACTGATTTCAATGTCCTTTGCCAAGGTCAGATGACTTTCAGTCAACAGTCTCTTTTGTGTAGCTTCACTCCGTAGCCCACATACTAGTCTGTCTCTAATGATGTCATTTAGAACAGCATTAAACTCACAGTGTTCTGGTAGTTTCTTTAATGCAGCAGCAAACATTGTTACTGATTCTCCCTCTTCCTGATGTCTCCTGTGGAACCTGAACCTTTCAGCATTAACTAGTGGTTCTGGTGAAAAATGTCCTTTAAGTATCTCCACAATATCCCCATACGTCTTATTACCTGTTCTGTCTGGCTGTAGCAGGCTGCCTAGTAAATTAAATGTCTTTGGCCCCATTACACTAAAACATGTAGGCACAATGTTGTCCTCATCCATGTCATTTACAAGAACTAAATATTCAAACCGTTCTGTATATGAGCTCCACTGCTCAATACGTTCATCAAACTGTCCAATGTTTCCAACAATTCCAATAATTTTTTACTACTTGAGTAAAAGTCTAAAAGTATTTGGTTTTAAATATACTTATGTATCAAAAGTAAATGTAATTGCTAAAATATACTTAACTATCAAAGTATACTATCAAGTACAAGTATAAATCATTTCAAATTCCTTACATAAAGCAAACCAGACGATTTTCTTGTTTTTAAAATGTACGTTCAGCCAGAGGCAAACTCCAACACTCAGACAATTTACAAACAAAGCATTTGTGTTTAGTGAGTCTGCCAGATCAGAGGCAGTAGGGTTGTTCTCTTGATAAGTGCATGAATTGGACCATTTTCTGTCCTGCTAAGCATTCAAAATGTAACGAGTACTTTTGGGTGTCAGGGAAAATGTATGGAGTAAAAAGTACATTATTTTCTTTAGGAATGTAGTGAAGTAAAAGTAGTCAAAAATATAAATAGTAAAGTCAAGTACAGATACCCAAAAAAACTACTTAAGAGGTACTTTAAAGTACTTTTACTTAAGTACTTTACACCACTGGTTAACTCTCTTTCTTAGCTAGCTCGACTATGCACTTGCGTCTGCTATCAATACACTGTGCTAACATTAGCCTAAGACTGGACCACAGAAAATAACAGTTTTAAACAGTTGTAAAAACCCACTTCTTCCAGACAGAATAGTTCCTGTAGATTCAGACTTACTCATCGCCAATCTTTTGTTATGTCTCGTGGGTTTCAAAACCACGTCTGTATAACAATTCAATAATGATGAGACAGGAGACAGGAATCAGTTCAACCATTTATCTGGAACGTGATCATCTCAACACATACAACCCCCCATGATGCTCTGCTGCACAACCCCAATATACAACAAATACATAGCTAAGTAAATGGACACTAAACTAAACTCATAGAGGAATTTAAATGTTCAGTTGTAGAAAGTAGGGCCATGGGATAGGGTCAGTAAGGTCAGTATGTTTGATAAATGGTTACAGAGGTGACATAACAAGCATAAGGTCCATTATAACACAGTGAAGTAGAGGTGGGAGCTAAAAGCAGACATGGACAGTGAGACGGTGTGAGGAGGTCAGGGGTGAAACACTAGATCAGGACAGGTAGAAATGGCAGGGCTGGAAATAGACACAGAGACACATTCTGATCATGGCTCAGACCTGACCTGAGACACCCAAACAGAAGATGCCATAGCAAAGTCCTGTCCAGTAGGCTATATGGGATTTCCTTTCATCAAAATCTAGTGTGTGTGTGTGTGTGTATCCAGTGTGTGTCCACTGTTTGTCCACTGTGTGTCCAGTGTGTGTGTGTGTGTGTCAAGTGTGTGTGTGTCCAGTGTGTGTTTGTTCAGTGTATGTGTGTTCATTGTGTGTGTGTGTGTCCAGTGTGTGTGTGTGTGTGTTCAGTGTGTGTGTGTCTAGTGTGTGTATGTGTGTTCAGTGTGTGTGTGTGTGTGTGTGTGTGTGTGTGTGTGTTCAGTGTGTGTGTGTGTGGGTGTTTAGTGTGGGTGTTTAGTGTGTGTGTGTGTCCCCAGTGTGTTTGTGTGTGTGTGTGTGTGTGTGTGTTCAGTGTGTGTGTGTGTGTGTGTGTCCAGTGTGAGTGTGTCCAGTGTGTGTGTGTGTGTGTCCAGTGTGTGTGTGTCCAGTGTGTGTGTGTGTGTGTCTAGTGTGTGTGTGTGTGTTTGTCCAGTGTGTGTGTGTGTTTCCAGTGTGTGTGTGTCCAGTGTGTGTGTGTGTGTCCAGTGTGTGTGTGTTTGTCCAGTGTGTGTGTTTGTGTGTGTGTCCAGTGTGTGTGTGTATGTGTGTTTGTGTGTGTCCAGTGTGTTTGTCCAGTGTGTGTGTGTACATTGTGTGTGTGTGTGTGTGTGTATCCAGTGTGTGTGTGTGTGTGTGTCCAGTATGAGTGTGTGTGTGTGTGTGTCCAGTGTGTGTGTGTGTGTGTGTGTGTCTAGTGTGTTTGTGTGTGTGTGTGTCCAGTGTGTGTGTTTGTCCAGTGTGTGTGTGTGTGTGTGTGTGTGTTTGTGTGTGTCCAGTGTGTGTGTGTGTGTGTGTGTGTGTGTGTGTGTGTGTTCAGTGTGTGTGTGTTCAGTGTCTGTGTGTCCAGTGTGTGTGTGCAGTGTGTGTGTCTAGTGTGTGTGTGTGTGTGTGTTCAGTGTGTTTGTGTGTGTGTCCAGTGTGTGTGTGTGTGTGGGAGTTTAGTGTGTGTGTGTGTGTGTGTTCTGTGTGTGTGTGTCTAGTGTGTGTGTGTGTGTGTATCCAGTGTGTGTCCACTGTTTGTCCACTGTGTGTCCAGTGTGTGTGTGTGTGTCAAGTGTGTGTGTGTCCAGTGTGTGTGTTCAGTGTGTGTGTGTTCAGTGTGTGTGTCTAGTGTGTATGTGTGTTCATTGTGTGTGTGTGTGTGTCCAGTGTGTGTGTGTGTGTCCAGTGTGTGTGTGTGTGTGTTCAGTGTGTGTGTGTCTAGTGTGTGTATGTGTGTTCAGTGTGTGTGTGTGTGTGTGTTCAGTGTGTGTGTGTCCAGTGTGTGTGTTAGTGTGTTTGTGTGTGTGCAGTGTGTGTGTCTAGTGTGTGTGTGTGTGTGTGTGTGTGTTCAGTGTGTTTGTGTGTGTGTCCTGTGTGTGTGTGTTTGGGTGTTTAGTGTGTGTGTGTGTGTGTCCAGTGTGTTTGTGTGTGTTCAGTGTGTGTGTGTGTACATTGTGTGTGTGTGTGTGTGTATCCAGTGTGTGTGTGTGTGTGTCCAGTGTGAGTGTGTCCAGTGTGTGTGTGTGTGTGTGTGTCCAGTGTGTGTGTGTCCAGTGTGTGTGTGTGTGTGTCTAGTGTGTGTGTGTGTGTGTGTGTGTGTTTGTCTAGTGTGTGTGTTTGTCCAGTGTGTGTGTGTGTGTGTGTCTAGTGTGTTTGTGTGTGTGTGTGTCCAGTGTGTGTGTTTGTCCAGTGTGTGTGTGTGTGTGTGTGTGTGTTTGTGTGTGTCCAGTGTGTGTGTGTGTCTTTGTGTGTGTCCACTGTGTGTGTGTCCAGTGTGTTTGTGTCCAGTGTGTGTGTTCAGTGTGTATGTGTGTGTCCAGTGTGTGTGTGTGTGTGTTCAGCGTGTGTGTGTTCAGTGTGTGTGTGTCCAGTGTGTGTGTGCAGTGTGTGTGTCTAGTGTGTGTGTGTGTTCAGTGTGTTTGTGTGTGTGTCCAGTGTGTGTGTTTGTGTGGGAGTTTAGTGTGTGTGTGTGTGTGTTCAGTGTGTGTGTGTCTAGTGTGTGTGTGTGTGTGTATCAAGTGTGTGTCCACAGTTTTTCCACTGTGTGTCCAGTGTGTGTGTGTGTCAAGTGTGTGTGTGTCCAGTGTGTGTGTGTTCAGTGTGTGTATGTGTGTTCATTGTGTGTGTGTGTGTGTCCAGTGTGTGTGTGTGTGTCCAGTGTGTGTGTGTGTGTGTGTGTTCAGTGTGCGTGTGTCTAGTGTGTGTATGTGTGTTCAGAGTGTGTGTGTATGTTCAGTGTGTGTGTGTCCAGTGTGTGTGTGTGTGTGTGTGTGTGTGTGTGTGTGTGTGTGTGTGTGTGTGTGTGTGTGCAGTGTGTGCAGTGTGTGTGTCTAGTGTGTGTGTGTGTGTGTGTGTGTGTGTTCAGTGTGTTTGTGTGTGTGTGTCCAGTGTGTGTGTGTGTGGGTGTTTAGTGTGTGTGTGTGTGTCCCCAGTGTGTTTGTGTGTGTTCAGTGTGTGTGTGTGTACATTGTGTGTGTGTGTGTCTGTATCCAGTGTGTGTGTGTGTGTCCAGTGTGAGTGTGTCCAGTGTGTGTGTGTGTGTGTGTGTGTGTGTGTGTGTCCAGTGTGTGTGTGTCCAGTGTGTGTGTGTGTGTGTGTTTGTGTGTGTCTAGTGTGTGTGTGTGTGTGTGTGTGTTTGTCTAGTGTGTGTGTTTGTCCAGTGTGTGTGTGTGTGTGTCCAGTGTGTGTGTGTGTGTGTGTGTGTGTGTGTGTTTCCAGTGTGTGTGTGTCCAGTGTGTGTGTGTGTGTCCAGTGTGAGTCTGTCCAGTGTGTGTGTGTATCCAGTGTGTATGTGTTTTTCCAGTGTGTGTGTTTGTGTGTGTGTCCAGTGTGTGTGTGTATGTGTGTTTGTGTGTGTCCAGTGTGTTTGTATTCAGTGTGTGTGTGTGTACATTGTGTGTGTGTGTGTGTGTGTATCCAGTGTGTGTG
>NC_139989.1:71349057-71351557 GCF_964263955.1 Coregonus lavaretus
GTGTGTGTGTCCAGTGTGTTTGTGTCCAGTGTGTGTGTTCAGTGTGTGTGTGTGTGTCCAGTGTGTGTGTGTGTGTGTGTGTGTGTTCAGCGTGTGTGTGTTCAGTGTGTGTGTGTCCAGTGTGTGTGTGCAGTGTGTGTGTCTAGTGTGTGTGTGTGTTCAGTGTGTTTGTGTGTGTGTCCAGTGTGTGTGTGTGTTTGTGTGGGAGTTTAGTGTGTGTGTGTGTGTGTTCAGTGTGTGTGTGTGTTTGTGTGTGAGTTTAGTGTGTGTGTGTGTGTGTTCAGTGTGTGTGTGTCTAGTGTGTTTGTGTGTGTGTGTATCAAGTGTGTGTGTGTCCAGTGTGTGTGTGTCCAGTGTGTGTGTGTTCAGTGTGTGTGTTCAGTGTGTGTGTGTGTCTAGTGTGTGTATGTGTGTTCATTGTGTGTGTGTGTGTGTGTGTGTGTCCAGTGTGTGTGTGTGTGTCCAGTGTGTGTGTGTGTGTGTGTGTTCAGTGTGCGTGTGTCTAGTGTGTGTATGTGTGTTCAGAGTGTGTGTGTATGTTCAGTGTGTGTGTGTCCAGTGTGTGTGTGTGTGTGTGTGTGTGTGTGTGTGTGTGTGTGTGTCCAGTGTGTGTGTGTGTGTGTGGGTGTTTAGTGTGTGTGTGTGTGTCCCCAGTGTGTTTGTGTGTGTTCAGTGTGTGTGTGTGTACATTGTGTGTGTGTGTGTGTGTATCCAGTGTGTGTGTGTGTGTCCAGTGTGAGTGTGTCCAGTGTGTATGTGTGTGTGTGTGTGTGTGTGTGTGTGTCCAGTGTGTGTGTGTCCAGTGTGTGTGTGTGTGTGTGTGTGTTTGTGTGTGTCTAGTGTGTGTGTGTGTGTGTGTGTGTGTGTGTTTCCAGTGTGTGTGTGTCCAGTGTGTGTGTGTGTGTCCAGTGTGAGTCTGTCCAGTGTGTGTGTGTATCCAGTGTGTGTGTGTTTTTCCAGTGTGTGTGTTTGTGTGTGTGTCCAGTGTGTGTGTGTATGTGTGTTTGTGTGTGTCCAGTGTGTTTGTGTTCAGTGTGTGTGTGTGTACATTGTGTGTGTGTGTGTGTGTGTGTGTATCCAGTGTGTGTGTGTTTGTCCAGTGTGAGTGTGTCCAGTGTGTGTGTGTGTGTGTATGTGTGTGTGTCCAGTGTGTGTGTGTGTGTGTGTGTGTGTGTGTGTGTGTGTGTCTAGTGTGTGTGTGTGTGTGTCCAGTGTGTGTGTGTGTGTGTTCAGTGTGTGTGTGTCTTGTGTGTATGTGTGTTCAGTGTGTGTGTGTGTGTGTGTGTTCAGTGTGTTTGTGTGTGTGTCCAGTGTGTGTGTGTGTGGGTGTTTAGTGTGTGTGTGTGTCCCCAGTGTGTTTGTGTGTGTGTCTTGTGTGTATGTGTGTTCAGTGTGTGTGTGTGTGTGTGTGTGTGTGTGTGTGTGTGTGTGTGTGTGTGTGTGTGTTCAGTGTGTTTGTGTGTGTGTCCAGTGTGTGTGTGTGTGGGTGTTTAGTGTGTGTGTGTGTCCCCAGTGTGTTTGTGTGTGTGTGTGTGTGTGTGTGTGTGTGTGTGTGTGTGTGTGTGTGTGTTCAGTGTGTGTGTCCAGTGTGTGTGTCCAGTGTGAGTGTGTCCAGTGTGTGTGTGTGTGTGTGTCCAGTGTGTGTGTGTCCAGTGTGTGTGTGTGTGTGTGTCTAGTGTTTGTGTGTGTGTGTGTGTGTGTGTGTGTCTAGTGTGTGTGTTTGTCCAGTGTGTGAGTGTGTGTGTCCGGTGTGTGTGTGTGTGTTTCCAGTGTGTGTGTGTCCAGTGTGTGTGTTTGTGTGTGTGTCCAGTGTGTGTGTGTGTATGTGTGTTTGTGTGTGTCCAGTGTGTTTGTCCAGTGTGTGTGTGTACATTGTGTGTGTGTGTGTGTGTGTATCCAGTGTGTGTGTGTGTGTCCAGTGTGAATGTGTGTGTGTGTGTGTCCAGTGTGTGTGTGTGTGTGTGTGTGTCTAGTGTGTTTGTGTGTGTGTGTTCAGTGTGTGTGTGTCCAGTGTGTGTGTTAGTGTGTGTGTGTGTGTGCAGTGTGTGTGTCTAGTGTGTGTGTGTGTGTGTGTGTGTGTGTGTGTGTGTGTGTTTAGTGTGTGTGTGTGTGTCCAGTGTGTTTATGTGTGTTCAGTGTGTGTGTGTGTACATTGTGTGTGTGTGTGTGTGTATCCAGTGTGTGTGTGTGTGTGTCCAGTGTGAGTTTGTCCAGTGTGTGTGTGTGTGTGTGTCCAGTGTGTGTGTGTCCAGTGTGTGTGTGTGTGTGTCTAGTGTGTGTGTGTGTGTGTGTGTTTGTCTAGTGTGTGTGTTTGTCCAGTGTGTGTGTGTGTGTCCGGTGTGTGTGTGTGTGTGTGTGTGTGTGTTTCCAGTGTGTGTGTGTCCAGTGTGTGTGTGTGTGTGTGTCTAGTGTGTTTGTGTGTGTGCAGTGTGTGTGTCTAGTGTGTGTGTGTGTGTGTGTGTGTGTGTGTGTGTGTGTGTGTGTGTGTGTGTGTTTAGTG
>NC_139989.1:71356557-71399057 GCF_964263955.1 Coregonus lavaretus
TGTGTGTGTGTCCAGTGTTTGTGTGTCCAGTGTTTGTGTGTCCAGTGTTTGTGTTTGTGTGTCCAGTGTGTGTGTGTGTTTTCAGTGTGTGTTTGTGTGTGTGTGTGTCCTTTGTGTGTATGTGTCCAGTGTGTTTGTTTACAGTGTTTGTGTGTGTGTGTGTGTGTGTGTGTGTGTCCAGTGTGAGTAAGTCTGTGTGTTTGTGTGTGTCCAGTGTGTGTCCAGTGTGTGTGTGTTTGTGTGTGTGTCCGGTGTGTGTCCAGTGTGTGTGTGTCTGTGTGTGTGTGTTTCCAGTGTGTGTGTGTGCGTGTGTGTCCAGTGTGTGTGTGTGTGTGTGTGTGTGTGTGTGTGTTTGTCCAGTGTGTGTGTGTGTGTCCATTGTGTATGTGTCCAGTGTGTGTGTGTATGTCTAGTGTGTGTGTGTGTGTCCTGTGTGTGTGTGTGTGTGTGTCCAGTGTGTGTGTGTTTGTCTAGTGTGTGTGTGTTTGTCCAGTGTGTGTACTGATACACATACACACACACACACTGGACAAACACACACACACACACGACACACGACACACACACACAAACACACACTGGACACACACAGGACACACACACACACACACCGGATACACACACACACACACACACACACACACACACACACACATTGGACACACATACACACTGGACACACACACACACACACAGACACAGACACAGACACAGACACAGACACACACACACACACAGTCTTTATATAACTTAGTCCAAGTGGTGGTCAGAATGTTTGTCTTAACTAGCCTGATAATTCAACATGTCTGATATGAACATTGACATAAACCCTCTACATACTTGAGTTTCTCCAGTCTACAGTGTGGATCCTCCAGTCCAGCAGAGAGCAGTCTGACTCCTGAGTCTCCTGGGTGATTGTAGCTCAGGTCCAGCTCTCTCAGGTGTGAGGGGTTTGACTTCAGAGCTGAGACCAGAGAAGCACAGCCTTCCTCTGTGACTAGACAGCCTGACAGCCTGCAAAGAGTCAAATCATATTAAAACCACACTGCTATTCTTTGGTGGAGAAAATATATTTTTTAAACATTTTCAGATACATCAGTGTCCTGAAACCTGCCATATCTACTCATAATGTCACGCTCGTCGTTAAGAGAGGAGGACCAAGGCGCAGCGTTGAATGCAAACATTTTATTTAATTTGAATGAACACACGAACAAAACAACAAAACGAAAACGTGACGTCCCTGGTTACATACACGAACCAACACGGAACAAGAAACCACAAATAATGAATGCCTAACGGCTACCTAAGTATGACTCCCAATCAGAGACAACGAGCTACAGCCGTCTCTGATTGGGAGCCACCCTGGCCAACATAGATATACAACAACTAGAACATAAACAAATGAAAACTCACACCCTGGCTCATCATACTAGAGTCCCCAGAGCCAGGGCGTGACACATAAATTATATTATTATTAAATATAATTATTATTATTAATTAAATTAATATCTATTCATATATAGTAGTGTTTAGAAACATGTTATCTACTGTTAATAATGATAAATTAATGTATATACAGTACCAGTCAAAAGTTTGGACACACCTACTCATTCAAGTTTTTGTTTAGTTTTTTTAAAACTATTTTTCTACATTGTAGAATAATAGTGAAGACATCAAAACTATGAAATAACACATATGGAATCATGTAGTAACCAAAAAAGTGTTAAACAAATCAAAATATATTTTAGATTTTAGATTCTTAAATAGCCACCCTTTGCCTTGATGACAGCTTTGCACACTATTGGCATTCTCTCAACCAACTTCATGAGGTAGTCACCTGGAATCCATTTCAATTAACAGGTGTGCCTTCTTAAAAGGTAATTTGTGGAATTTATTTTCTTCTTAATGTTTGAGCCAATCAGTTGTGTTGTGACAAGGTAGGGGTGGTATACAGAAGATAGCCCTATTTGGTAAAAGACCAAGTCCATATTATGGCAAGAACAGCTCAAATAAGCAAAGAGAAACAACAGTCCATCATTACTTTAAGACATGACGGTCATTCAATAAGGAATATTTCAAGAACTTTTAAAGTTTCTTCAAGTGCAGTCGCAAAAACCATCAAGGGCTATGATGAAACTGGCTCTCATGAGGACCGCCACAGGAATGGAAGACCCAGAGTTACCTCTGCTGCAGAGGATAAGTTCTTTAGAGTTACCAGCCTCAGAAATTGCAGCCCAAATAAATGCTTCACAGAGTTCAAGTCACAGACACATCTCAACATCAACTGTTCAGAGGAGACTGTGTGAATCAGGCCTTCATGGTCGAATTGCTGCAAAGAAACCACTACTAAAGGACAACAATAAAAAGAAGAGACCTACTTGGGCCAAGAAACACGAGCAATGGACATTACACAGCTGGACATTTGTCCTTTGGCCTGGAGTCCAAATTTGAGATTATTGGTTCCAACCGCCGTGTCTTTGTGAGAAGCGGTGTGGGTGAACGGATGATCTCGGCATGTGTAGTTCCCACCGTAAAGATGTTTCTAAACACTACTAAATGAATCCTTGTGTGTGTGTGTGTGTGTGTGTCCAGTGTGTGTGTGTGTGTGTGTGTGTGTGTGTGTGTGTGTGTGTCCGTGTCCAGTGTGTGTGTGTGTCCAATGAGTGTGTGTTCATTGAGTGATACAGGAATACTGACCTCAGAGTCTCCAGTTTACAGTGGGGATTCCCCAGTCCAGCAGAGAGCAGCTTCACTCCTGAATCCTTCAGGTCATTGTTACTCAGATCCAGCTCTCTCAGGTGTGAGGGGTTTGACTTCAGAGCTGACACCAGAGAAGCACAGCCTTCCTCTGTGACTAGACAGCCTGACAGCCTGCAAAGAGTCAAATCATATTAAAACCACACTGCTATTCTTTGGTGTTGAGTAATTATCTTTCTGTGAGTAGATAACATGTTTCTAAACACTACTGAATGAATCCCAATGATGCCATGATTGAGAAGGATCATGAATGAATCATGAATAATAATGAGTGAGAAAGTTACAGAGGCTACAACAAAACATGCTAACCTCTCTCCATTAACATCAAATAAAAGGTGACATTCTATAATGAAACATTCAATCTGATATCAAAATTGCTGGAGCATAGCACCAAATGTAAAACTGTAAGCTTCACTGTCCAAACACATATGGTGTGGACTATGTGTGCCTGGTAAACACATGTGGATCTGGTGAACAGTTATCACTTGTTGACCAACTACAGGAATACTGACCTCAGAGTCTCCAGTTTACAGTGGGGATTCCCCAGTCCAGCAGAGAGCAGCTTCACTCCTGAATCCTTCAGGTCATTGTTACTCAGATCCAGCTCTCTCAGGTGTGAGGGGTTTGACTTCAGAGCTGAGACCAGAGAAGCACAGCCTTCCTCTGTGACTAGACAGCCTAACAGCCTGCAAAGAGTCAAATCATATTAAAACCACACTTCTATTCTTTGGTGGTGAAAATAGTGGCAATATATTTTTACAACATATTCAGATATATCAGTGTCCTGAAACCTGCCATATCCATTCATAAATGAATGTATCATTATTAGAAATGATCATAATATTGCTTGTAGAGAGAAACATGTATAGTACGAATATTTGAGTAGACTGACCAGAGCAGTTTAAAAAGCAGTATCAGTCAAAAGACAGACAGTGAGGTATCAGATTTAGATTGTATTGAGTATACAGTCCACACCATATCTATTTTGACAGTGAAGCTAACATTTTAAATGTGGCTCTATACTCCAGCATTTTGGATTTGAGATCAAATGTTTCATATGAGGTGACAGTATATAATGTCACCTTTTATTTGAGGGTATTGTCATACATATCTGTTTCACCGTTTAGAAATGAAAGCACTTTATATATCTAGTCCCCCACTTTTGAAGAAGTCATAAGTATTTTGATAAATTCACTCATAGTGTATTAAAGTAGCCAAAAGTTTAGTATTTGGTCCCAAACTCGTTGGTTGCATTTGCAGTTTGTTTTGGTTGTGTTTTGGGTTATGTTTTGTCCAATAGTAACTGAATGGTGGATGATGACTGGAGTAATTTTCTGTCTAAGTGAGTAGATAACATGTTTCTAAACACTACTAAATTAATCCTGATGATGCCATGATTAATAAAGATCATGAATGAATCATGAATAATAATGAGTGAGAAAGTTACAGAGGCTACAACAAAACATGCTAACCTCTCACCATTACCAATAACAGAGGGGGTATGATCCTTGTTCCTCTGTAACTTTCTCATTCATCAGCATTCACGATTCATTCATGATTATTCATAATCATGGTAGCATCCACATGAATGTAGAAGTGTTCAGAAACATCTTCTATTCTTACTGACAATACAAGTGAAGTGACTCCAAAATGACAGGACATTATTCACCATTCAGTTTCTATTAGGAAAAATATAATCTATAACAAAACCAAGACAAACTGCAAATGTATTCAACAAGTTTGTAGAATCACAAGCTTGATGTAATCACTTCAGGCAAAGAATATTGGACCAAACACTAAACTTTTGACTAAATTAATTTTTCTAAATAATTATGACTTTTTCAAATGGGAGAACTACATAATAAAGTACTTTCATGTCTAAACGGTAAAATATACAGTATATGTATGAAAATCTTTAAATAAAAGGTGACATTCTGTACTGTTGCATAATATCAAACATTGTATCTAAAAACCAAATATAAAACTGTAAGCTTCACTGTCCAAACACATATGGTGTGGACTATGTGTGCCTGGTAAACACATGTGGATCTGGTGAACAGTTATCACTTGTTGACCAACTACAGGAATACTGACCTCAGAGTCTCCAGTTTACAGTGGGGATCCCCCAGTCCAGCAGAGAGCAGCTTCACTCCTGAATCCTTCAGGTCATTGTTACTCAGAACCAGCTCTCTCAGGTGTGAGGGGTTTGACTTCAGAGCTGAGACCAGAGAAGCACAGCCTTCCTCTGTGACTAGACAGCCTGACAGCCTGCAAAGAGTAAAATCATATTAAAACCACACTGCTATTCTTTGGTGGTGAAAATAGTGGCAGCATATTTTTTTCAACATATTCAGATATATCAGTGTCCTGAAACCTGCCATATCTACTCATAAATGAATGTATCATTATTAGAAATGACAAATTATCAATGTATTGCTTGTAGATAGAAAAATGTATATTACGAATATTTGAGTAGACTGACCAGAGCAGTTTAAAAAGCAGTATCAGTCAAAAGACAGACAGTGAGGTATCAGATTTAGATTGTATTGAGTATACAGTCCACGCCATATCTATTTTGACAGTGAAGCTAACATTTTAAATGTGGCTCTGTACTTCAGCATTTTGGATTTGAGATCAAATGTTTCATATGAGGTGACAGTATATAATGTCACCTTTTATTTGAGGGTATTTTAATACATATCTGTTTCACCATTTAGAAATGAAAGCACTTTATGTATCTAGTCCCCCCATTTGAAGAAGTCATAAATATTCTGACCAATTCACTTATAGTGTATTAAAGTAGTCAAAAGTTTAGTATTTGGTCCCAAACTCGTTGGTTGCATTTGCAGTTTGTTTTAGTTGTGTTTTGGGTTATGTTTTGTCCAACAGTAACTGAATGGTGGATGATGACTGGAGTAATTTTCTGTCTAAGTGAGTAGATGACATGTTTCTAAACACTACTAAATTAATCCTGATGATGCCATGATTAAGAAAAATCATGAATGAATCATGAATAATAATGAGTGAGAAAGTTACAGAGGCTACAACAAAACATGCTAACCTCTCACCATTACCAATAACAGAGGGGGTATGATCCTTGTTCCTCTGTAACTTTCTCATTCATCATCATTCACGATTCATTCATGATTATTCATAATCATAGTAGCATCCACATGAATGTAGAAGTGTTCAGAAACATCTTCTATTCTTACTGGCAATACAAGTGAAGTGACTCCAAAATGACAGGACATTATTCACCATTCAGTTTCTATTAGGAAAAATATAATCTATAACAAAACCAAGACAAACTGCAAATGTATTCAACAAGTTTGTAGAATCACAAGCTTGATGTAATCACTGCAGGCAAAGAATATTGGACCAAACACTAAACTTTTGACTAAATTAATTTGTCTAAATAATTATGACTTTTTCAAATGGGAGAACTACATAATAAAGTACTTTCATGTCTAAACGGTAAAATATACAGTATATGTATGAAAATCTTTAAATAAAAGGTGACATTCTGTACTGTTGCATAATATCAAACATTGTATCTAAAAACCAAATGTAAAACTGTAAGCTTCACTGTCCAAACACATATGGTGTGGACTATGTGTTCCTGGTAAACACATGTGGATCTGGTGAACAGTTATCACTTGTTGACCAACTACAGGAATACTGACCTCAGAGTCTCCAGTTTACAGTGGGGATTCCCCAGTCCAGCAGAGAGCAGCTTCACTCCTGAATCCTTCAGGTCATTGTTACTCAGATCCAGCTCTCTCAGGTGTGAGGGGTTTGACTTCAGAGCTGAGACCAGAGAAGCACAGCCTTCCTCTGTGACTAGACAGCCTGACAGCCTGAAAAGAGTCAAATCATGTTAAAACCACACTGCTATTCCTTGGTGGTGAATATAGTGGCAGTATATTTTTTCAACATATTCAGATACATCAGTGTTCTGAAACCTGCCATATCTACTCATAAATGAATGTATCATTATTAGAAATTATCATAATATTGCTTGTAGAGAGAAAAATGTATAGTACAAATATTTGAGTAGACTGACCAGAGCAGTTTAAAAAGCAGTATCAGTCAAAAGACAGACAGTGAGGTATCAGATTTAGATTGTATTGAGTATACAGTCCACACCATATCTATTTTGACAGTGAAGCTAACATTTTAAATGTGGCTCTGTACTTCAGCATTTTGGATTTGAGATCAAACGTTTCATATGAGGTGACAGTATATAATGTCACTTTTCATTTGAGGTTATCTTCAAACATGTCTATTTCACCATTTAGAAAAATAAAAGCACTTTATGTATCTAGTCCCCCTATTTGAAGAAGTCATAAGTATTCTAACTAATTCACTTATGGTGTATTAAAGTAGTCAAAAGTTGAGTATTTTGTTCCAAACTCGTTGGTTGCATTTGCAGTTTGTTTTGGTTGTGTTTTGGGTTATGTTTTGTCCAATAGTAACTGAATGGTGGATGATGACTAGAGTAATTTTCTGTCTAAGTGAGTAGATAACATGTTTCTAAACACTACTAAAGTAATCCTGTTGATGCCATGATTAAGAAAAATCATGAATGAATCATGAATAATAATGAATGAGAAAGTTACAGAGGCTACAACAAAACATGCTAACCTCTCACCATTAAGATCAAATAAATGGTGACATTCTGTACTGTTGCCTAATATGAAACATTCTATCTCAAATCCAAAATGCTGGAGCATAGCACCAAATTTAAAACTGTAAACTTCACTGTCCAAACACATATGGTGTGGACTATGTGTTCCTGGTAAACACATGTGGATCTGATGAACAGTTACCACTTGTTGACCAACTACAGGAATACTGACCTCAGAGTCTCCAGTTTACAGTGGGGATTCCCCAGTGCAGCAGAGAGCAGCTTCACTCCTGAATCCTTCAGATCATTGATACTCAGGTCCAGCTCTCTCAGGTGTGAGGGGTTTGACTTCAGAGCTGAGACCAGAGAAGCACAGCCTTCCTCTGTGACTAGACAGCCTGACAGCCTGCAAAGAGTCAAATCATATTAAAATCACACTGTTATTCTTTGGTGGTGAAAATATATATTTTCAACATTTTCAGATAAATCAGAGTCCTGAAACCTGCCATATCTATTCATACATTTATATATACATACTACTACCAGTCAAAAGTTTAAACACACCAACTCATTCAAGGGGTTTTCTTTATTTTTACATTGTAGAATAATAGTGAAGACATCAAAACTATAACATAACACATATGGAATCATATAGTAACCAGAAAAGTGTTAAACAAATCAAAATATATTTTATATTTGAGATTCTTCAAACAGCCACCCTTTGCCTTGATGACAGCTTTGCACACTCTTGGCATTCTCTCAACCAACTTCATGAGGTAGTCACCTGGAATGCCTTTCAATTAACAGGTGGGTCTTCTTAAAAGTTTTTTTTTAATGTGTTTGAGCCAATCAGTTGTGTTGTGACAAGGTAGGGGGGTATACAGAAGATAGCCCTATTTGGTAAAATACCAAGTCCATATTATGGCAAGAACAGCTCAAATAAGCAAAGAGAAACGACAGTCCATCTTTACTTTAAGACATGATGGTCAGTAAATACGGAACATTTCAAGAACTTTGAAAGAATCTTCAAGTGCAGTCGCAAAAAATATCAAGCGCTATGATGAAACTGGCTCTCATGAGGACCGCCACAGGAATGGAAGACCCAGAGTTACCTCTGCTGCAGAGGATAAGTTCATCAGAGTTACCAGCCTCAGAAATGGCAGCCCAAATAAATGCTTCACAGAGTTCAAGTCACAGACACATCTCAACATCAACTGTTCAGAGGAGACTGTGTGAATCAGGCCTTCATGGTCGAATTGCTGCAAAGAAATCACGACTAAAGGACCCCAATAAGAAGAAGAGACTTGCTTGGGCCAAGAAACACAAGCAATGGACATTAGACCTGTGGACATTTGTCCTTTGGTCTGGAGTCCAAATGGGAGATTTTTGGTTCCAACCGCCGTGTCTTTCTGAGAAGCGGTGTGGGTGAATGGATGATCTCTGCACGTGTAGTTCCCACCGTAAAGCATGGAGGAGGAGGTGTTATGGTGTGGGGGTGCTTTGCTGGTGACACCGTCTGTGATTTATTTAGAATTCAAGGCACACTTAACCAGCATGGCTTCCACAGCATTCTGCAGCATTACGCCATCCCATCTGGTTTGGGCTTAGTGGGACTATCATTTGTTTTTCAACAGGACAATGACCCAACAATCTTCCAGGCTGTGTAAGGGCTATTTGACCAAGAAGGAGAGTGATTGAGTGCTGCATCAGATGACCTGGCCTCCACAATCACCCGACCTCAACCCAATTGAGATGGTTTGGGATGAGTCGGACGGCAGAGGGAAGGAAAAGCAACCAACAAGTGCTCAGCATATGTGGGAACTCCTTCAAGACTGTTGGAAAAGCGTTCCAGGTGAAGCTGGTTGAGAGAATGCCAAGAGTGTGCAAGCTGTCATCAAGGCACAGGGTGGCTATTTGAAGAATTTCAAATAACAAATATATTTGATTTGTTTAACACTTTTTGGGTTACTACATGATTCCATAATTGTTATTTCATAGTGTTGATGTCTTCACTATTATTCTACAATGGAAAAAATAGTAAAAATAAAGAAAAGCCATTGAATGAGTAGGTGTGTCCAAACTTTTGACTGGTACTGTACATAAATGAATGAATGTATCATTATTAACAGTAGACAACATGTTTCTAAATTAATCATTGTGTGTCCAGTGGGGGGGTGTCCAGTGGGGGGGTGTCCAGTGGTGGGGGGTGTCCAGTGGGGGGGTGTCCAGTGGGGGGGTGTCCAGTGGTGGGGGGTGTCCAGTGGGGGGGTATCCAGTGTGGGTGTGTGTGTGTGTGTGTGCGTGTGTGTGTCCAGTGGGGGGTTGTCCATTGTGTTTTTGTGTGTGTGTGTGCCCAGTATGTGTGTGTGTGTCCCCAGTGTGTGTGTCCAGTGGGGGTGTGTCCAGTGTGTGTGTGTGTGTGTGTGTGTGTGTGTGTTTCCAGTGTGTTTGTGTGTGTGTGTGTGTGTGTGTGTGTCCAGTGTGTGTGTGTGTGTGTGTGTGTGTGTGTGTGTGTGTGTGTCCAGAGTGTGTCCAGTGTGTGTGTGGTCATTGAGTGATACAGGAATACTGACCTCAGAGTCTCCAGTCTGCAGTGTGGATCCTCCAGTCCAGCAGAGAGCAGTCTGACTCCTGAGTCTCCTGGGTGATTGTAGCTCAGGTCCAGCTCTCTCAGGTGGGAGGGGTTTGACTTCAGAGCTGAGACCAGAGAAGCACAGCCTTTCTCTGTGACTCCACAGCCTGACAGCCTGCAAAGAGATCATCATGATTTCACAAACACACTGTTAATTTAACACCAGTAGTGTAGAAGGACAATGGCAGATGCATTTGGTTTATTCTCTTAAACTACATATAGATTCATCTTCCGTCTCCTAGAATTGTATGGTCATATTGTTATACTAATGTGAACATCAATGCATTGATTCAATATGTTTCTCAATAATACATATATTTCTCTAAACTGAATATTTCTTCCTGATGATTAGTACTTAAATGTCATTTTATGTACTCACAGAGCAGCTCTGGAGGCTTTGACCACTGGCAGCAGCCTCAGAAGACCTTCCTCTGATCTGGAGTATTTCTTCAGGTCAAACACATCCAGCTCCTTTTCTGAAGTCAGCAAAACAAAGACCAGAGCTGACCACTGTGCAGGTGACAGTTTGTCTTCTGAGAGACTTCCTGATCTCAGGAAGCTTTGGATCTCCTCCACTAGAGAATGGTCATTCAGTTCATTCAGACAGTGGAACAGATTGATGCATCTCTCTGGAGAGGGATTCTTCCTGATCTTCTCCTTGATGTACTTGACTGTTTCTTCATGGCTCTGTGAGCTGCTTCTTGTCTTTGTCAGTAGACCTCGTAAGTGTTTCTGATTGGACTCCAGTGAGAGGCCCAGAAGGAAGCGGAGGAACAGGTCCAGGTTTCCTGTCTCACTTTGTAAGGCTTTATCCACAGCACTCTTGTAGACAGTAACTTTAAGCTTGTGTCTGATCCTCACAGAAAAGTTGCTGGCCGTTGATTGAGATTCATCCATTAGATTCTCATTGTTGTTGATGAATGAGAGGAACACATATACAGCAGCCAGAAACTCCTGAATGCTCAGATGCACGAAGCAGTACACCTTGTCCTGGTACAGCCCACATTCCTCTTTAAAGAGCTGTGTGCACAATCCTGAGTACACTGAGGCTTCATTGACATCAATGCCAGCCTCTTTCAGGTCTTCTTCATAGAAAATCAGATTGCCATTCACAAGCTGTTGAAAAGCCAGTTTTCCCAGTGACAGAATGCTCTCTTTATTCCAGTGTGGACCTGTCTCTTCTTTCCCAAGATACTTTTCATTCTTCTGTTTGGTATGAAACTCCACAAGGTGTGAGTACATCTCAGTCAGAGTATTTGGCATCTCTTCTCTCTTATGTTTCAGCATGTGTTCAAGGACTGTTGCAGAAATCCAACAGAAGACTGGAATGTGGCACATGATGTGGAGGCTCCTTGATGTCTTTATGTGTGAGATGATTCTTCTGGCCAGGTCCTCATCACTGAATCTCTTCCTGAAGTACTCCTCCTTCTGTGGGTCATTGAACCCTCGTACCTCTGTCACCTGGTCAACACACCCTGAAGGGATCTTATTGGCTGCTGCAGGTCGGGTAGTTATCCAGAGGAGAGCAGAGGGAAGCAGATTTCCCTTGATGAGGTTTGTCAGCAGAACATCCACTGAGGTTGACTTTGTGACGTCACAACAGATCTTGTTCTTCTGGAAGTCTAGGGGCAGTCGGCACTCATCCAGACCATCAAAGATGAACAGAACTTTGTACTTGTCGTAGTTGGAGATTCTTGATTCTTTGGTTTCGATTGAGAAGTGATTGAGAAGTTTAATCAAAGTGTGTTCATCCCCGTTCATCAAATTCAGCTCCCGAAAAGGGAATGAAAATACAAATTGGACATCCTGATTTGCTTTTCCTTCAGCCCAGTCCAGAATGAACTTCTGCACAGAGACTGTTTTTCCAATGCCAGCGACTCCCTTTGTCAGCACAGTTCTGATAAGTTTGTCTTGTCCAGTTAAGGGTCTGAAGATGTCGTTACATTTGATTGCAGTCTCTGGTCTTGCTTGTTTCCTGGTTGTTGTCTCAATCTGTCTCAGCTCATGTTCATTATTGACCTCTCCTGTTCCACCCTCTGTGATGTAGAGCTCTGTGTAGATCTTATTGAGAAGTGTTGGGTTTCCTTGTTTAGCGATCCCCTCAAATACACATTGAAACTTCTTCTTTAGATTAGATTTGAGTTCACGTTGGCAAATCACAGCAAGCTCATCTGAATTAAGAAATAACATAATAATAACATTAATATTATGTCTGTTTTAATGGCTACAGTATTGTAAGACTGTCTTATACAATTTAAATGATAATCATTTATTCTCTTAACTGTCTGTATAAATCTGTAAATGTTTTCATAATGTCACTGGTGTGACTGATTTATATCATTATTGGTATTATTGATGGCATTAATAATGCTCTCTCTCTCTCTCTCTCTCTCTCTCTCTCTCCTCTCCCTCTCCCTCTCCCTCTCCCTCTCCCTCTCCTCTCTCTCTCTCTCTCTCTCTCTCTCTCTCTCTCTCTCTCTCTCTCTCTCTCTCTCTCTCTCTCTCTCTCTCTCTCTCTCTCTCTCTCTCTCTCTCTCTCTCTCTCTCTCTCTCTCTCTCTCTCTCTCTCTCTCTCTCTCTCTCTCTCTCTCTCTCTCTCTCTCCAACACATCCCTGCTGCCACTTGATGAGGTCACTAGGTGTTGTGTTAAGGCTGCTACAATATCATTGAGTTACACAGCTACTTTAGCTGTACTTTAGCTACAGCTTTTAAATGTTCTAAAACAGCTTTCAACATGAGGCAGACAGCTCTTACTTTTCTCCAGTGTGTCAGCAAGCTCCTTCTGGTTCATTTTCCTCAGGACGTGCAGTGTGATCTTCAGAGCCCCCTCTCTGGCACTGCTCTCCTGCTTCTCATCTTCAGCATCCACCACTTCCTTATCCTGCTTCTGACTCTCAAAGCCTTCTGGGAGTTCTGGACTAAGAATCCTCTTGAACATCTTCAGCTCCTTCTTCACAAATGTCATGATATTCTCTTCAAGCAACTGAAATAAATCAAGTAAATAAGTTAAAAGAGACAAAATGCTTTCTCATTAACACATTAATGAATGATTGACAGATCAACTTTACTTGAGGTAAACAAAAACAAATGTACATGACAGGACCACATACACTGAATATGGAGGCCAGGTCTGTTTGATGACTCTGGGAAGACTGACCACTGAGAATCTCTGAATCTGATCTCTCCTGTTGGTTTCTGTGGACAAAACATCAGATTACATTTCCTCATCCAGGGAGTACACACACACACACACACACACACACACACACACACACACACACACACACACACACACACACACACACACACACAGAGGGAATGATGTGTTAGTTTAATATTGTTTTAGGACTATGAAAATGGAAAAAATAATTAGCCTATGGATTATGAAAACAACAAAAAGAAATGGTAAAATGGGAGAGGAGAAATGACTAGAGACAGTGTTGTTTAACTCACTGACCATGACCCATGAGTTCTTCTTACCTTTGTTCACTAGAAAAGTCTCCCTCTCTAAAGTTTCGAGGTGGATCCATAGACCGGTCACTCTTCATGGACACACAGCTGGGTACAGGGGAGGCTGGTCTCTCCTGCTTGATTGGGCTTCAACACAACAGAGACAAACATTACATCTCTCATCTACTCTGAGCTCAGATGGGGAAACATAAGAAGAGTTTCATTCCAAAACGCTATAAATCCATTTTCAGAAATGTTTGTAAATTAGCTTTTATTGTTTAAAGAAATTATGAAAGAGATTGGTGTAATTTTTCACTATCTAATCATGGTATGGGGTTGTTCAATGACAGACATGTATTTGTTTAAAATCTATCACTTGATGGTTTCATTTCAGAGAGACAAATAATCAAATGTTTTTTTTTGCAAAATCCAATAAATTCAGAACAAAGTTGACTACAAATACAAAGTTGCCAATGTCTTTGCAATTGATTCAAACAAGGGACGTATAAAAATGTGCTTCAAATGAAAACCGAGATGACTGCATTACAATATAAACAGTAGGCTATAGGCCTATTTCAATCATATTGGAATATATTCCATGTTCAATATATTTAGTTATATTTTACTACTTGTAGACTACTGTCTGCAATTTGTCTCAATATATATTAGATTCAAGATGGCGAAGTAGTGCAGTTCTGTTTTTGTCGTGTGTCTGTAAATAGCCTGTAAATACCCTGTTTTTATTTTATTTTTCGTACATATTTCCCTATCAGACTTTTCATCCTTCTACAAAATATACTTTCCTGCAACCCGCCTCACTCAATGTGGAACGGATTCTATTATTGACTTACCTTTTATCTAGAATCTCCAGTTGAAACTAGCTAGCCAGCTAACTAGCTACTTGCTATTAGCCACAGCTAGCGGTATTTCACCCAGAACATTGGATTTGTTTTTTTTTCTGCGGGATTAATTTTAATCACTGGACATTAATCACCGGATATTCGGCCAGTCTGCACAGCGCGTTATCGACCCAGAACATATCAGTTTTTCCGCCGGAATCACTGAATCACTGGACCTTTAACTCCAGATTCATCGCTACCAGCTAGCTACAACAAAATGGACGCTGTGGTCTGGCTAATCATCCTGAGCTAGGCCCATCTCCCGGCTATCTACCTCTCTGTCAACTGGACGGGACCACCTAGTGTTGACACGGAGCCCCGCCGATCCTACACGACTGGTCTGCCGACGAAATCGTCTGATGTGGTTACGACGTTAACCACGAAGATTCCATCTGCTAGCCCCGGCCCGCTAGCACACGCTAGCCGTGGCCTCTTACTCGCTAGTGCTTTACCACCGGACCTTATGATAACTCAGCTATACAGCTGATGTCTGCTGGACTGTTCCTTTTTACGGTACTACATCCTGTTTGTGTTTAGCCTCAGCCCAAACATGGTTAGCTTATTGTTGTTTGGGTTATTTCTAATTGTACTATTTCACTGTAGATCCCCCAGCCCAGCTAAACCTGCCTTAGATAGCTCCTTTGTCCCACCCCCCATACACGCGGAGACCGACTCAATTGGTGCCTCTAGTGATACTATCTCTTTCATTGTTACCCAACGCTTAGGTTTAGCTCCGCTGTACTCATATCCTTCCATATCCTTGTCTGTACATAATGCCCTGAATCTTTTCTACAACACCCGGAAATCTGCCCCCTTTATTCTATGTACCCAACGCACTAGAAGACCAGTTCTTAAAGCCTTTAGCCGTATCCTTATTCTAGTCCTCCTCTGTTCCTCTGGTGATGTAGAGGCTAACCCAGGCCCTGCAGCCCTCAGTATAACTCCTACTCCCCAGGCGCTATCATTTGCTGACTTCTGTAATCGCAAAAGTCTTGGTTTCTTGCACGTAAATATCAGAAGTCTACTTCCTAAGTTTGAGTTATTCACTGCGTTAGCACACTCCGCCAACCCTGATGTTCTAGCAGTGTCTGAATCCTGGCTCAGGAAGGCCACCAAAAATTCTGAAATTTCCATCCCCAACTATAACATTTTCCGTCTAGATAGAACTGCCAAAGGGGGTGGAGTTGCAATCTACTGTAGAGATAGCCTGCAGAGCTCTATCATACTATCCAGGTCTGTGCCCAAACAGTTTGAGCTTCTACTTCTAAAAATACACCTTTCCAGAAATAAGTCTCTCACTGTTGCCGCTTGCTACAGACCCCCCTCAGCCCCCAGCTGTGCCCTGGACACCATATGTGAATTGATTGCCCCCCATTTATCCTCAGAGTTCGTACTGCTTGGTGACCTAAATTGGGATATGCTTAATACCCCGGCCATCCTACAATCCAAACTAGATGCCCTCAACCTCACACAAATTATCAACGAACCTACCAGGTACAACCCTAAATCCGTAAACATGGGTACCCTCATAGATATCATCCTGACTAACATACCCTCTAAATACACCTCAGCTGTCTTCAACCAGGATCTCAGCGATCACTGCCTTATTGCCTGCGTCCGTAACGGGTCCGCGGTCAAACGACCACCCCTCATCACTGTCAAACGCTCCCTAAAACACTTTAGTGAGAAAGCCTTCCTAATTGACCTGGCCCAGGTATCCTGGATGGATATAGATCTCATTCCGTCAATAGAGGATGCCTGGTTGTTCCTTAAAAGTAATTTCCTCTCAATCTTAAATAAACATGCCCCATTCAAAAAATACAGAACTAAGAACCGATATAGCCCCTGGTTCTCCTCAGACTTGACTGCCCTTAACCAGCACAAAAACATCCTGTGGCGTACTGTATTAGCATCAAATAGCCCCCGCGATATGCAACTTTTCAGGGAAGTTAGGAACCAATATACACAAGCAGTCAGGAAAGCAAAGGCTAACTTTTTCAAACAGAAATTTGCATCCTGTAGCACTAACTCCAAAAAGTTTTGGGACACTGTAAATTCCATGGAGAATAAGAGCACTTCCTCCCAGTTGCCCACTGCCCTGAGGCTAAGAAACACTATCACCACCGATAAATCTACAATAATCGAGAATTTCAACAAGCATTTTGCTACAGCTGGCCATGCTTTCCATCTGGCTACCACTACCCCGGCCACCAACTCTGCACCCTCCGCTGCAACTTGCCCATGCCCCCCCCACTTCTCCTTCACACAAATTCAGACAGCTGACGTTTTGAAAGAGCTGCAAAATCTGGACCCCTACAAATCAGCTGGGCTAGACAATCTGGACCCTTTCTTTCTAAAACTAGCCGCCGAAATTGTCGCAACCCCTATTACTAGTCTGTTCAACCTCTCTTTCATAACGTCTGAGATCCCCAGAGATTGGAAAGCTGCCGCGGTCATCCCCCTCTTCAAAGGGGGTGACACTCTAGATCCAAACTGCTACAGACCTATATCCATCCTGCCCTGCCTTTCGAAAGTATTTGAAAGCCAAGTTAACAAACAGATCACCGACCATTTCGAATACCACCGTACCTTCTCCGCTATGCAATCCGGTTTCCGAGCTGGTCATGGGTGCACTTCAGCCACGCTCAAGGTCCTAAACGATATTATAACCGCGATTGATAATAGACAGTACTGTGCAGCCGTCTTCATCGACCTGGCCAAGGCTTTCGACTCTGTCAACCACCGCATTCTTATTGGCAGACTAAATAGCCTTGGTTTCTCAAATGACTGCCTCGCCTGGTTCACCAACTACTTCTCAGATAGAGTTCAGTGTGTCAAATCGGAGGGCCTGTTGTCTGGACCTATGGCAGTCTCTATGGGGGTGCCACAGGGTTCAATTCTTGGGCCGACACTTTTCTCTGTGTATATCAATGATGTCGCTCTTGCTGCTGGTGACTCTCAGATCCACCTCTACGCAGACGACACCATTTTGTATACATCTGGCCCTTCATTGGACACTGTGTTAACAAACCTCCAAACGAGCTTCAATGCCATACAACACTCCTTCAGTAGCCTCCAACTGCTCTTAAACACTAGTAAAACTAAATGCATGCTTTTCAATCGAGCGCTGCTGGCACCCGCCCACCCGACTAGAATCACCACTCTCGACGGGTCTGACCTAGAGTATGTGGACAACTACAAATACCTAGGTGTCTGGTTAGACTGTAAACTCTCCTTCCAGACTCACATAAAGAATCTCCAATCCAAAGTTAAATCTAGAATCGGCTTCCTATTTCGCAACAAAGCCTCCTTCACTCATGCTGCCAAACATGCCCTCGTAAAACTGACTATCCTACCGATCCTTGACTTCGGCGATGTCATTTACAAAATAGCCTCCAACACTCTACTCATCAAATTGGATGTAGTCTATCACAGTGCCATCCGTTTTGTCTCCAAAGCCCCATACACTACCCACCACTGTGACCTGTACGCTCTTGTTGGTTGGTCCTCACTACATGTTCGTCGTCAAACCCACTAGCTCCAGGCCATCAATAAATCACTGCTAGGCAAATCCCCGCCTTATCTTAGCTCATTGGTCACCATAGCAGCACCCACCCGTAGTCTGCGCTCCAGCAGGTATATCTCACTGGTCATTCCCAAAGCCAACACCTCCTTTGGCCGCCATTCCTTCCAGTTCTCTGCTGCCAATGACTGGAACGAATTGCACAAATCTCTGAAGCTGGAGACTCTTATCTCCCTCACTAACTTTAAGCATCAGTTGTCAGAGCACCTTACCGATCACTGCACCTGTACACAGCCCATCTGAAATTAGCCCACCCAACTACCTCATCCCTATATTGTTATTTATTTTGCTCTTTTGCACCCCAGTATCTCTATTTGCACATAATCTCTTGCACATCTAGCATTCCAGTGTTAATACTATTGTAATTATTTTGCACTATAGCCTATTTATTGCCTTACCTCCATAACTTGCTACATTTGCACACACTGTATATATATTTTCTGTTGTATTTTTGACTTTGTTTTTTTACCCCATATGTAACTCTGTGTTGTTTTTATCGCACTGCTTTGCTTTATCTTGGCCAGGTCGCAGTTGTAAATGAGAACTTGTTCTCAACTGGCTTACCTGGTTAAATAAAGGTGAAATAAAAAAATTAAATAAAATGATGTGTAGCCTAACATGTGCCCAATGATGTGCCGAATCTGTGATTTAGTACATTTTTATTGTGTAAGCATTAGAATAAACTACCTCAATTTTTGTAGCCGTAGGTAGTAATATCTTTCTAGAAGCTGATCCGTGGTCAGTATTGTGAAATAATTATAATGTTAAGGAAAGATTTGAATGGAGAAAACTGATCCGAGAGCAGCGCTCCCTTTCTTTCGATCCTATCAGTATCGATACATGCTCCACCGGACGTGATACCTTGTCATGCTGCTGATCCAGTTTCTACTGGTCTGCCTGCGGATCTGGAACTCTGACCTGTTCACCGGACGTGCGACCTTGTCCCGAACCTGCTGTTTCGACCCTCTCTCTCTCTCTCTCTACCACACCTGCTGTCTCGACCTCTGAATGCTCGGCTATGAAAAGCCAACTGACATTTACTCCTGAGGTGCTGACGTGTTGCACCCTCTATAACCACAGTGATTATTATTTGACCCTGCTGGTCATCTATGAACATTTGAACATCTTGAAGAACGATCTGAACTTAATGGCCATATCCTCTTATAATCTCCCCCCAGCAATGAGAGATAAAAATGACTTCCTTAGTTGTTAATTTTGAAAATGTTCTGTCTTAAGTAGTTTAACAAACTGACACATTTTCATGTTAGTCATTAACAACTTTATATGGAAGGAGTGCTTTTGATTTGAAGGCCTGCACATGTGCAGTTCAGCACAAGACGACCATTAGACCCAATGACGTATTTCTGCGCATGAGCTTCAAATGAAATCAAATTGTATTTCTCACATGCGCCGAATACAACAGTGGTACACTTTACCGTGAAATGGTTACTTACGAGCCCTTTCCCAACAATGCAGAGTTAAAAAGTCACAAAAATTAGCTAAATAAAAAAGGAAATAGTAACATAATAAAATAACAATAAGGTAGTTGAGGTAATTTAGGAAATATGTACATGTAGGTAGGGGTAAAATGACTAGGCAATCAGAATAGAGATTACAGCTCCTCATCCAGGGAGTGCACACACACACACACACACACAAACACACACACACACACACACACACACACACACACACAGGGAGGGAATGTTGTATTTGTTTAATATTGTTTCAGGACTATGAAAATGGAAAAAAGGTTTAGCCTATGGATTATGAAAACAACAAAAAGAAATGGGAAAATGGGAGAGGAGAAATGACTAGACAGTGTTGTTTAACTCACTGACCATGACCCATGGGTTCTTACCTTTGTTCAGTAGAAAAGTCTCCTTCTCTAAACACTATAGAACGATCCATAGACCAGTCACTCTTCATGGACACACAGCTGGGTACAGGGGAGGTTGGTCTCTCCTGCTTGATTGGACTTCAACACAACAGAGACAAACATTACGTCTCTCATCTACTCTGAGCTCAGATGGGGAAACATAAGAAGAGTTTCATTCTAAAACGCTATAAATCCATTTTCAGAAATGTACAGGGGAGGCAACAACAATCACCCCATTATACCCATTTGGTTTGTAACTCAGTGAACCTGCGCAGCATTCGCTCAATTTGATGCCTACGAACGAAGACTTCGATGCATATCAAATTATCAAATTACACAGCAGCCTTTTAGAAACAACAAGTCCTCAAAGAAAAGGTTCTTTCTTAATTAAAAAATGTATTCTGGCTGTTTAAATCGCCCACATCTTGAAAAAGAGGACAGGGACATGCGTTTTATTTAAGATTGTACACTTTTTTCTTAAAACAAATATGGTTAACCATGACCAGAAAATGTTTAATGTTTGATGGCTATCCGCCAGCCATCGCCTCTAAAACTGTCTCACCTCACTATTGGTGACCACAACATGTTCTCAGGTGAACAGTGTGCGCGCTCACCAAGTAGCCATAACCTTGTTAATAATAAGTTACCTGAGGTAAACCTACAGGGTTAACGCTCACCAAGTAGCTGTAACCTTGTTAATAATAAGTTACCTGAGGTAAACCTACAGGGTTAACGCTCACCAAGTAGCTGTAACCTTGGTAATAATAAGTTACCTGAGGTAAACCTACAGGGTTAACGCTCACCAAGTAGCCGTAACCTTGTTAATAATAAGTTACCTGAGGTAAACCTACAGGGTTAACGCTCACCAAGTAGCCGTAACCTTGTTAATGATCAGTTACCTGAGGTAAACCAACAGGGTTAACGCAGGCAGGTCTCATTGATAACAATAGTGAAGCTGGCATTGTGATGCAGAACAATGGGCTGGGAATAGAACGTTCTGAAGGCGAGTCGGTGTCACGGAGCTCAACAGAACTAATGAGCTGGTAGGGTGAAAAATACCCTAAAATAAGGCCAGTTTTTTCGCAATTACATCATAACCAGGGACAGAAGGTAATATTATGAAACTGGGCTCCATGGCGGATGCAATGAACTAATTTTATCAGAAATAAACGTTGTAAAAAATGTCACTTGAGGCGCCCCGAAAATAATATTCAAAAATTCAGTCCTTGGACACAGAGGGGTTAAACACTAAAGTTACCGTCCATCTAGTGAAGAGGAGAACCGGACAGAGGGATGGTAGGTAGCCAGCATCCGTCAACCAGAGAGGGAAATGCCCTCCACGGTATTTAACAGGTGGAAGAAACAACCCGGGAGCTCCATCGGTCCACAAGAAATGCAGGCAGCCGGTGATGATGTAGTGGTAGCTAGGATAACTAGGATGCTGCTGGTAGAGTAGCTAGCTTAGCTAGCTGTACCGACTAGCTTGGCTAGCTAGCAGGTCGTTCGTCTGTCCCTCGAGGATGATGACGAATCCGGTGAACCACAAGATGAAACAAGGATAGCGACTGAAAAGGATCTGGCTACACTCATACTGTCACTGACCATTACGCAAAAAAGCTAATTGAACAATAAACTTCGGTGTCTCAACACTGTAACGAACTCCGTCGTTATTCCCCAACATCACCTCAGCCCACTCTGCGCGTAACTGGACAATATGCTTGGCGCCAAACCGTACGTGGACGCGGACAGTTCCAGAACGCGGACATGAGCAGAGCAACACAATACATTTACATTTTAATCACTTAGCAGACGCTCTTATCCAGAGCGACTTACAGTTAGTGAGTGCATACATAACCCAGTCTTTATACTGGCTTACATTAGTAATATTCATTTATTTATTTTTATATGTAAAACAAACATTAAAAGTTTTTTTATAACAATATTTTGAGATCTGGGCCCATATCCACAAAGTGTCTCAGAGTAGAACATTGGTCGTATAAGTGCTGAGAATAAAGACATTTTACACTCATGGGTATAAATTAAAGCTATGCATGAAGCCTCTAGTCCCACCTAGTCGGTAGATATTTAGGACACCTCATGAGCTGTCCTAACCAGTTAAGAGTTAACAGCAGGTGTCTTGATAATACTATAGAATAATGCAGTGAGTCAGTGGTTCCTGCGCCACATGTAATTGCTTTGGAGTAGTTAAAATAATGTTTCTATATTTCTATATGATCAATCCATAAATAATATAGACCTACATGCAACAGTTTCTCTTTAGCTTTTGACAATGATTTATGTATAATAATTATGTATAATAAATGTTGGTGATTCAATAGCCTAGTTAATCATTGCATGTCTTTTAACACACTATCTATGTTTTGCTCAGTCTGGCAGTTACCCAGAACTATCATAGGCTCTCTCTCTTGTGGCTGCTGCTGATGACAACTGAATGTATGTTATCATAATAATGATGTCTGCATAACATTTTGTCTTCATTTTGGCAGATTAACTCATGCTTATTTCTGAATATTAACTCAGGTTTTCGCCCAGCGGCAAATGAGTTGGAGCTGTGGCAGGCGTTGGACCTGTGGCCGAAAAGTGTCCAGTTTGAATCCCGGGCCGGGCGCTGGAAAGAACGGACGGAATTTATCTGACCCCTGGAGGGCTGCTGGGTCCACGTCCTCAAAACATTCACCTTTCGTTGGGCCCTTGAGCAAGGCCCTTAACCCCACAACATGCTCTTTATCCAGGGGCGCTGCACTGCAGCTTGAACCTGTGCTGGTCTCAACTGTATGTGTGAGGTCTGCTGTTTGGGGGGGTTATGAACGGAGCAGAAAATACATTTTTGTTGTTTGCTGGAACTAATGGACAAAGTTGTACTGTATTGTAATGTATTGTATTGTAAAGAAGTCAGCCAGAGTTGACGTGGGCCATCGTTCGAACAAAGAGATGCCTCCCTGGCCACCAGTGTGTTTGAATATAACGAAGATAAATTCTACCCCTCATACAATGCTTTTATACACAGTAATTACTTTTTTATATAATAATATTAATTAATTATACACATTACATTTTGGATAGATAGTACTCAGACATCTATAGTGTTTACAGTAATGACTATTACCGATCATGATCTTTTTTAATCCCACCTCTCTGGTACTCTCAGCCCCGCCCACCTATCTCCGTAGAACATCCTCTTTTGATTTCCACCTGCCATATTTTTTTCAACTGCGCTGTCATTTCCTACATGCATTTTTAGCCTTTCTAGTCGCATAGTATCCACAGACTGTAAGTTAAAGATACATATTTTTCATAAGAGTATTGTTCTATTGTTGATTGACTGACTATGGCTTTCCAAACCCCCAGCACTGCTATTTCTAAGGATAATTTTTAATGAATATTGGGATTTTACAACCATTCCAATTTTCCTATAAATTATATTCTTTGCAAAAAATATTCCTATTTAATAGTAGTAGCCATAATTCATAAATGGCACCATGCAGGGTTCTATATGGAACCATTTTGGTTCAGTGAAGAAGAACCTCTAGAGTTCTGATCAAAGAACCCTATAAAAGGTTTCTATATAGAACTTTTAGTGGTTCCACATATTAAGCAAGCGATAGAAACCTTTTTGGTTTAAACAGGAGTGAAGAGTGTGTTGATATAATGGTAATATTGTCAACATTTTTACACATGAAGGTACCCATAAGCAATCATTTCTGACGAAAAATAACAAATGTGAAAAAGATTGTGGATATAACGTTTTAGACAACATCTCACCTCTTAGCTTTGGTGTCTTGTTCCCCAGAGAGACTCATTTTAGAGGCAGGGCCCCCCTCCTCTCTCTCCCCAGAGAGACTCATTTTAGAGGCAGGGACCCCCTCCTCTCTCTCCCCAGAGAGACTCATTTTAGACCACTGACGTCTAAACAGAGATGCAGCATGTTGGTTGTGGTGAACACAGTGACAACTAATTATTGAAGGTCAATTGTTCTATTTTATCTCTTAGAAATAAAACATTTACTAACAGATACGTCCGAACAGTCAGGTGATTTAATGCAATCACATCAACATGTAGTCATGACTGATATTTTTCACCTTTTCTCCATGTAGTGAAGCTATTAATAATAATAATAATAATAATACTAATAATAATAATAATGTCTCACTTTCTCTTGTAATAATTCCACTCATTCTAGTGTGTTGCTTTGTTCAACAGGTCTGCTATTATTATGATATTATTGAATTTAATTCATAATATCAATGTTAAGAAAAGTACGTTCAGGTTTCATACCAAATTACACAGGAAGCAGGAGCTCATTGTAATTTTGAAAACAACAAATGTTCTGATATTCTGAAAGATGATTTAGAACTATGATACATTAACATTTTTACAAATTGTAAAATAACCACGATATACGAATCCTATAATACGAGATATGAACAATATGTTTTTGAATCTGACTTGCCTACGCCCAGTTAGCGCCATTTTGTATGATTGAACTGACACGTACCTGTCCCAGGTGAAATGGACTGTTAGATCTGAGTGTTTTACTGTCATTCTCTATACTATAATAACACCATATATTTAATTTCCCTACACACTTTACAATAATCCCTTGGAAGATTCTTACCTTGTAGCCTGTATTCACAACCAGAACATGTCAAGTCATTGAGATATTTTCCGTTGTGCTGAGAGAGCACCTTCCTGATGACAAGTGGCTCTGTATCTATGTTCTAGGTACAGTTGATCTTTGGATGCAATAATATCTGGTCAAAGTCTAGTGGCACAGCACCATAGTATAGCATTAACAGAACAGTAGTTTAACCTTTGGCCAGTAATGGCCATGGCATACTATAAAATGTAGAATCATTATGAGGGATCCAGTTTCAGCATATCTCTAACATTGAAGTATACAGTGGGGTCCCACATTATTAAATTAAATGATTTTATACTAATACAATTGCTCAGAGAAAGAGATTTTGTTTAAAAAGTAATACTTTTATTCTCAAAAAGGTAGGGGTCAAAATTGGCTCTCCCTTTCAATTCCTCCCTTGCGAGGATAACGGCACTGAGCCTTTTTCTAAAATGTTTTGAGTTGGAGTGATATTAGACCATTCCTCCATACATAATCCTTCCAAATGACCAACTACAGGAAGGTAAAGGTACAACTAAACACACAATAAAGAAACAAATCTCCTTAACTGACGGGAGGCTTGAATCTTAGTCATTTACCCACCGGCCTCTTACTACTATCCCAATGTATACATTCTACCAACATCATACATAAATAATCCCTGGTAGGATCCTTACTACTATCCCAATGTATACATTCTACCAACATCATACATAAATAATCCCTGGTAGGATCCTTACTACTATCCCAATGTATACATTCTACCAACATCATACATAAATAATCCCTGGTAGGATCCTTACTGCTATCCCAATTTATACATTCTACCAACATCATACATAAATAATACCCCCGAGTGGTGCAGTGGTCTAAGGCACTGCATCGCAGTGCTAGCTGTGCCGCTAGAGATCCTGGTTCGAATCCAGGCTCTGTTGTAGCAGGCTGTGACTGGGAGACCCATGGGGCGGCGCACAATTGGCCCAGGGTAGGGGAGGGAATGGCCGGCAGGGATGTAGCTCAGTTGGTAGAGCATGGTGTTTGCAACGCCAGGGTTGTGGGTTCGATTCCAGTATAATAAAAATGTATGCGCTAACTGTAAGTCGCTCTGGATAAGAACATCTGCTAAATGACTAAAATGTAATCCCTGGTAGGATCCTTACTACTATCCCAATGTATACATTCTACCAACATCATACATAAATAATCCCTGGTAGGATCCTTACTACTATCCCAATGTATATATTCTACCAACATCATACATAAATAATCCCTGGTAGGATCCTTACTACCATCCCAATGTATACATTCTACCAATATCATACATAAATAATCCCTGGTAGGATCCTTACTTTGCATCCTAAATAAAAAAAAATATTGCCTTGACAACGTCTATTTGGGGATCCCAATAAAAAACTAAATATATAACATGACCACAATAATGTCAGCTGTAGTTGTTGTAAGATGCCCATCATACACAGGTGGCAGGTAGCCTAGCGGTTAAGGGTGTTGGACCAGTAACCAAAAGGTTGCTGGTTCGAAACCCTGAGCTGACTAGATAAAAAAACTGTAGATGTGCCCTTGAGTATCTTTGGATAAGAGCGTATGTTAAATGACGAAAATGTAAATACTATTATTTAAAATGGTCAAGGGCTTTATGAATGTATTTTAATGCCTATCATCTGCCATGTAAAGTGTTACCATGCAATTTCTTTGAAAAAAAAGCCTGAAATGGTGGAAGGTCAAAGATCATGAGTATTTGATGTCTGTGTCTCTCTCAGTCTCTGTCTGTCTCTAACCCCAGTTGTCAGTAAAGAAAACAGTTAGCTACACCTCATGGTTAATGGTTTATCCTCATGGTGTGTAGAAAGCATACCTATATAAAAGTATATTTGTTCTTGTCCAGCCATTAAATATTTTTAGATGACAGATCAGGATATCCTATAAACTCTAAACTGGAGAGAGGACAGAGCAGGATATCCTATAAACTCTAAACTGGAGAGAGGACAGAGCAGGATATCCTATACACTCTAAACTGGAGAGAGGACAGAGCAAGATATCCTATAAACTCTAAACTGGAGAGAGGACAGAGCAGGATATCCTATAAACTCTAAACTGGAGAGAGGACAGAGCAGGATATCCTATAAACTCTAAACTGGAGAGAGGACAGAGCAGGATATCCTATAAACTCTAACCTGGAGAGAGGACAGAGCAGGATATCCTATAAACTCTAAACTGGAGAGAGGACAGAGCAGGATATCCTATAAACTCTAAACTGGAGAGAGGACAGAGCAGGTTATTCTATAAACTCTAAACTGGAGAGAGGACAGAGCAGGATATCCTGTAAACTCTATACTGGAGAGAGGACAGAGCAGGATATCCTGTAAACTCTAGTAAGTATATGTTTAATCAAGGAAGTGTGTGTCTCCTAAATGGTGTGTGAGTCTTTTTATCACATTGTAATTCTGGAAGTTATATCAATCATTTATTTATGAATGCCTTTTACATCAGCAGTTCCATGTGGGGAGAAATAGAGGGAAATGTCTGACATGATGAATGATGCAGGGTGATTTCTGATACTACTGATCATCATTACTGTATGAAATACTATGGGGTTTAATAATGATCCAGGGTGATTTCTGATACTACTGATCATCATTACTGTATGAAATACTATGGGGTTTAATAATGATCCAGGGTGATTTCTAATACTACTGATCAACATTACTGTATGAAATACTATGGGGTTTAATAATGATCCAGGGTGATTTCTGATACTACTGATCAACATTACTGTATGAAATACTATGGGGTTTAATAATGATCCAGGGTGATTTCTAATACTACTGATCATCATTACTGTATGAAATACTATGGGGTTTAATAATGATCCAGGGTGATTTCTGATACTACTGATCATCATTACTGTATGAAATACTATGGGGTTTAATAATGATCCAGGGTGATTTCTGATACTACTGATCATCATTACTGTATGAAATACTATGGGGTTTAATAATGATCCAGGGTGATTTCTCATACTACTGATCATCATTACTGTATGAAATACTATGGGGTTTAATAATGATCCAGGGTGATTTCTGATACTACTGATCATCATTACTGTATGAAATACTATGGGGTTTAATAATGATCCAGGGTGATTTCTGATACTACTGATCATCATTACTGTATGAAATACTATGGGGTTTAATAATGATCCAGGGTGATTTCTGATACTACTGATCATCATTACTGTATGAAATACTATGGGGTTTAATAATGATCCAGGGTGATTTCTCATACTACTGATCATCATTACTGTATGAAATACTATGGGGTTTAATAATGATCCAGGGTGATTTCTGATACTACTGATCATCATTACTGTATGAAATACTATGGGGTTTAATAATGATCCAGGGTGATTTCTGATACTACTGATCAACATTACTGTATGAAATACTATGGGGTTTAATAATGATCCAGGGTGATTTCTCATACTACTGATCATCATTACTGTATGAAATACTATGGGGTTTAATAATGATCCAGGGTGATTTCTGATACTACTGATCATCATTACTGTATGAAATACTATGGGGTTTAATAATGATCCAGGGTGATTTCTGATACTACTGATCATCATTACTGTATGAAATACTATGGGGTTTAATAATGATCCAGGGTGATTTCTCATACTACTGATCATCATTACTGTATGAAATACTATGGGGTTTAATAATGATCCAGGGTGATTTCTCATACTACTGATCATCATTACTGTATGAAATACTATGGGGTTTAATAATGATCCAGGGTGATTTCTGATACTACTGATCATCATTACTGTATGAAATACTATGGGGTTTAATAATGATGCAGGGTGATTTCTCATACTACTGATCATCATTACTGTATGAAATACTATGGGGTTTAATAATGATCCAGGGTGATTTCTGATACTACTGATCATCATTACTGTATGAAATACTATGGGGTTTAATAATGATCCAGGGTGATTTCTCATACTACTGATCATCATTACTGTATGAAATACTATGGGGTTTAATAATGATCCAGGGTGATTTCTGATACTACTGATCATCATTACTGTATGAAATACTATGGGGTTTAATAATGATCCAGGGTGATTTCTAATACTACTGATCACCATTACTGTATGAAATATTATTTTTTTCTTTAAAAAACTGCATTGTTGGTTAAGGGCTTATAAGTAAGCATTTCACTGTAATGTCTACGTAATGTCTACACCTGTTGTATTCGGCGCATGTGGCAAATAAAATTTGATTTGATTTGAAAATATATTGGGGTTTGTCTTGTCAGAGACAGTACCCAGCTGTCAGAGACTCCAACCAGACCCAGAGAGTAGAGTCTCCAGTACCCAGCTGTCAGAGACTCCAGCCAGACCCAGAGAGTAGAGTCTCCAGTACCCAGCTGTCAGAGACTCCAACCAGACCCAGAGAGTAGAGTCTCCAGTACCCAGCTGTCAGAGACTCCAACCAGACCCAGAGAGTAGAGTCTCCAGTACCCAGCTGTCAGAGACTCCAACCAGACCCAGAGAGTAGAGTCTCTAGTACCCAGCTGTCTCTATGAAGAGTGACTGGTCCATGGACAATCTCCACATTTTATCAGCAGAACGACGCCATTTGATCAAAGGTAATATTACTTTTATTGTTCAGAGTGTTTTGAGTTCACTTCCTGAACCGACCTGAAACAGGATACTTTTATCCTCATTGACATGGGCATTGTCTTTTTCCCCTTTTGTGTAAAATGCTAAATCCCTACTATAACTATGGCAATGAGGACCCCCAGACTGTTATCACTTAATGATAATTCACTACATATTCATTACAGCAAAGCAATGATCTCCTCCCTAAACTCCCATACTCTCTAGAGAGATTTAGGCCTACCCTGACTTAGCTACCCAACCTCATTATGTAAAATGATATCATGATGCTCAGCAGACCACGAAACATAAATGTTGAAGGATAAATGTTGATCGGATAAAGTTTATGATAGCCATAACTGAGTCCATTGTTTTTTAAGTCAATGCTGAGTTTAGCCAAAGCACGCTCTGGCAGTGTAGTCTTATCAGTGGCGAAAGAGCCAGTAGGCGGGCAGACAGTCCCTGTACCCCTGTTAGCAGCTCTGATTGGCTGCAACTGGTATGTTACTTATATTGATTGACAGCACTTAATGGGCAAGACTATAGGAAAACAGATTCTGCCATTGGAGAATATTGAACGAGGGCTCATTTTGGCCCTAAACATTCCATTTTTACTGGGATTGTTTTGCAGATTATTTTTAATTAATGTTCAGCATTTATCAAAGGGCCATTCTAAATTGATAAATGGTATGGATCTTGGCTGTGGGCTGCCAGTTGAATAGCCCTGACCTAGATGTTTAGAAATGTGTTTGCTAGAGCTCTGCTTCCTTCTGTTTTTATTTTGGAAGCCAGTCAATTCAACCTCTCATAAGATCCAAGTCACTGACATGAGGATTGTCATTTCATTACTTGAAATGGTTCTTATTTGATTTATTTTTCAGTCGAGCCAAAAATTGACAATACATCTGTTTCAACCAGAGAAGTGGTTCCGCAACTGGAAAGAACAGAGAGTGTATTTGTAAATATCAATGTACAGTATATCACACATGGTTGGGGTCAATTCCATTTCAATTCCAGTCAATTCAAGATGTACACTGAAATTCAAATTCTCTTCAATAGTTTTCAATTAGGAAAATGTGGAATTGGAATTTGGTTAACTTTTTTAATTGAATGGAATTTAAATGGAATTGACCCCAACCCCTTATATCTCAACACAAAATGGCTGTGATTATTTCATTCTTGCACAGGTACTAACCACTTGTGTTAGGGAAATGTTTTTGGGATACTTGTGCAGTAGCCATTTTGGGGCTTGTTTCAATTCCAAAGTTTAGTATGTGTCCCATATTCATAGCACGCAATGGATACATCAAGCTTGTGACTCTTCAAACTCGATGGATGCATTTGCAGTTTGTTTAGGTCGTTTCTGATTATTTTGTGCCGAATTGAAATGAATGCTAGATAATGTATTGTGTTGTTTTCTAAACACTGTGGATGCTACAGACGTCTTACCATGCCCCCACCCCAATGGACGTTTCATGCTGAATAACCACCACTAGTCAGCTTCCTGCTCCCCCTGGCTGTCACAGAAGAGGTAGAGGAAGACCATGAGCTCAGGCCAAAATAATGTGGATATCATCTTTCTACACTCTTAGGAAAGAAAAGTGCTATCTAGAACCTAAAAGGGTTCTTTGGCTGTCCCCATAGGATTTGGGGTGTGTAGTATTCTGTGCATTAGCCTACAAAATAGGTAATGGAATGATTACAGTTTTTCTTTCTTGATTATATGAAATAACCCTTTTCGGAAAAATCAGGACATGATTGAACAGTTATTGGTTTAGTAAATAAGAGTTGATATGTTGGAGTAAAACAGTTCATGTTTTCAGTGATCAGACAATGTATTCAGTAAAACAACTGTATGAATTCTGATTGTTTTTATGATTTCAGCTCAACAAACAAATGTTTGGATATGATTCTGAAGACTCAATCAGAAACATAGAAACAACCGAAGATGAATATGTGCCAGGAACAGAACGTGGCAACGAGAGCAGTTTAGAGCTTTACTGTATTGAAGAACAAAGGCCTATAAGGGACATAGAAATACTGAGTCTGACACCTCTGTGCAAGAATCCGCAAGTTCACTTGAAGTCATGCACGTTACAAAGACTAAAGATTGATCAAAACATTACTGTCTCTTTTGTGAGAAACCACAATAAAAAATTGCCCGGCATCTGGAAATGATTCATAAAGGTGAAGCTGAAGTGGCAAAAGGCCCTTTCTTTCCCAAAGAACTCCAAAGACTGGAAGCTCCCACTGTCCATACTGAGACAACGTGGGGACAGAGCACACAACAGACAAATCATAAGAGAAGGCAAAGGTGTTATAGTTTCTTGTAAACAAAGCAGTTTCCCAAATGGAAATCCAAAAGATTTATTGCACTGTGCAAACTGCCAAGGACTCTTTAAAAGAACATTCCTATTGTTCAGCATTCACAATGGCATTTTCTGTTGTGACAGGATTGTTATGTTTGGTCTCTCACGTTTCCACTCTGATGCTGCGTTTGTAACCATGTGGAAGTTGGGAATTTACCAGTTCTGAAGTCGTAAAAAGCAGTTGGATGCATTCATTTCATTTGAACTCATTGATAAACGGTGGTTGGCTAATGGCCAACAACTTCGTCAACCATGAACTAAAAGTACAGTTGTCATGTTTGTAACCAAATTATAGAGTTCAAAAACAGATAGATTTTTATAAATATTGTTTTGTTGTTGCATTTAACTGCCAAAAATGCTGTTATAGAAACCATTTCCTTAGTAGGTGAGGTCAGAGGTCACCATGTGGGAGAAGTGGGCGCTCAGGATGATAGACCAGTTTCCCACTAGTAATTACCAGTTGGAGGGCCGTTCAAGTGGATTTTTCCCAGTGTTATGTAGTAAATTCCCACTTCCCACTTGGTAACAAACGCACCATGACACTGCCTCCTTCAGTGCCTGATGCGTACTTGTGACTCTCATAAAGGGGGCTTGTCTGAAGCACGGTACATCTCCCACTCCAGGTAATGTGAAAGCCTTGCCCCCACTAGGCCACGCCTCCTAAATCATTTCCCAGTGTGTCTTGCCTTTTATAGTGAATTGTAACGTTACCACTGACTGTACTTGTTAGTGACAGAGACATGGTCGTTGAATTCGTTCATTTTCAGTCCTGTGGCCTTAACCAAGTTAGTTCCTAGGCATATATTATCATCATAAAGTCTATCATCATAAAGTATTTGACAATACATTACATATCTCTGAAGGTACATTGTGTATTTTGATATTTTTGTACTCCAGGGAACTATACTGTACCCATATTTCTAAGTGTGTGTATACAGTCGTGGTCAAAAGTTTTGAGAATGACACAAATATTCATTTTCACAAAGTCTGCTGCCTCAGTTTTTATAATGGCAATTTGCATATACTCCAGAATGAAGAGTGATCAGATGAATTGCAATTAATTGCAAAGTCCCTCTTTGTCATGAAAATGAACTTAATCCCCAAAAAACATTTCCACTGCATTTCAGCCCTGCCACAAAAGGACCAGCTGACATCATGTCAGTGATTCTCTCATTAACACAGGTGAGAGTGTTGACGAGGACAAGGCTGGAGATCACTCTGTCATGCTGATTGAGTTAGAATAACAGACTGGAAGCTTTAAAAGGAGGGGGTGCTTGAAATCATTGTTCTTCCTCTGTTAACCATGGTTACCTGCAAGGAAACACGTGCCGTCATCTTTGCTTTGCACAAAAAGGGCTTCACAGGCAAGGATATTGCTACTAGTAAGATTGCACCTAAATCAACCATTTATCGGATCATCAAGAACTTCAAGGAGAGAGGTTCAATTGTTGTGAAGAAGGCTTCAGGGCGCCCAAGAAAGTCCAGCAAGCACCAGGACCGTCTCCTAAAGTTGATTCAGCTGCGGGATCGGGGCACCACCAGTGCAGAGCTTGCTCAGGAATGGCAGCAGGCAGTTGTGAGTGCATCTGCACGCACAGTGAGGCAAATACTTTTGGAGGATGGCTTGGTGTCAAGAAGGGCAGCGAGGAAGCCACTTCTCTCCAGGAAAAACATCAGGGACAGACTGACATTCTGCAAAAGGTACAGGGATTGGAATGCTGAGGACTGGGGTAAAGTCATTTTCTCTGATGAATCCCCTTTCCGATTGTTTGGGGCTTCCGGAAAAAAGCTTGTCCGGAGAAGACAAGGTGAGCGCTACCATCAGTCCTGTGTCATGCCAACAGTAAAGCATCCTGAGACCATTCATGTGTGGGGTTGCTTCTCAGCCAAGGGAGTGGGCTCACTCACAATTTTGCCTAAGAACACAGCCATGAATAAAGAATGGTACCAACACATCCTCCGAGAGCAACTTCTCCCAACCATCCAAGAACAGTTTGGTGACGAACAATGCCTTTTCCAGCATGATGGAGCACCTTGCCATAAGGCAAAAGTGATAACTAAGTGGCTCGTGGAACAAAACATCGAGATGTTGGGTCCTTGGCCAGGAAACTCCCCAGACCTTAATCCCATTGAGAACTTGTGGTCAATCCTCAAGAGGCGGGTGGACAAACAAAAACCCACAAATTCTGACAAACTCCAAGCATTGATTATGCAAGAATGGGCTGCCATCAGTCAGGATGTGAACCAGAAGTTAATTGACAGCATGCCAGGGCGGATTGCAGAGGTCTTGAAAAAGAAGGGTCAACACTGCAAATATTGACTCTTTGCATAAACTTAATGTAATTGTCAATAAATGCCTTTGACACTTATGGAATGCTTGTAATTATACTTCAGTATACCATAGTAACATCTGACAAAAATATCTCATAACACAGAGAGAGAGAGAGAGAGAGAGAGAGAGAGAGAGAGAGAGAGAGAGAGAGAGAGAGAGAGAGAGAGAGAGAGAGAGAGAGAGAGAGAGAGAGAGAGAGAGAGAGAGAGAGAGAGAGAGAGAGAGAGAGAGAGAGAGAGAGAGAGAGAGAGAGAGAGAGAGAGAGAGAGAGAGAGAGAGAGAGAGAGAGAGAGTGTTAAGGTACTGTGGGATTCTTTAATCAGTTTGGCTCATTGGACAGGTCAGAGTCTATGTTTGAATATGTTGAGTGGTTTTTGGCAATACACTGTAGATGTATTCATGGATTTAGCTGTTGAAATTCCTTCCCGGACCCCCCTACTGCTATGGGCTAAGCCACCGATGTCTTCAAATCCTAGAGGAGAGAGGAGCTGCTACCCCTGGGGAGAGAGGAGCTGCTACCCCTGGGGAGAGAGGAGCTGATACCCCTGGGGAGAGAGGAGCTGCTACCCCTGGGGAGAGAGGAGCTGATACCCCTGGGGAGAGAGGAGCTGCTACCCCTGGGGAGAGAGGAGCTGTTACCCCTGGGGAGAGAGGAGCTGATACCCCTGGGGAGAGAGGAGCTGTTACCCCTGGGGAGAGAGGAGCTGCTACCCCTGGGGAGAGAGTAGCTGCTACCCCTGGGGAGAGAGGAACTGCTACCCCTGGGGAGAGAGGAGCTGTTACCCCTGGGGAGAGAGGAGCTGCTACCCCTGGGGAGAGAGGAGCTGCTACCCCTGGGGAGAGAGGAGCTGTTACCCCTGGGGAGAGAGGGGCTGCTACCCCTGGGGAGAGAGGAGCTGTTACCCTTGGGGAGAGAGGAGCTGTTACCCCTGGGGAGAGAGGAGCTGCTACCCCTGGGGAGAGAGGAGTTGCTACCCCTGGGGAGAGAGGAGCTGTTACCCCTGGGGAGAGAGGAGCTGATACCCCTGGGGAGAGAGGAGCTGCTACCCCTGGGGAGAGAGGAGCTGCTACCCCTGGGGAGAGAGGAGCTGTTACCCCTGGGGAGAGAGGGGCTGCTACCCCTGGGGAGAGAGGAGCTGTTACCCTTGGGGAGAGAGGAGCTGTTACCCCTGGGGAGAGAGGAGCTGCTACCCCTGGGGAGAGAGGAGTTGCTACCCCTGGGGAGAGAGGAGCTGTTACCCCTGGGGAGAGAGGAGCTGATACCCCTGGGGAGAGAGGAGCTGCTACCCCTGGGGAGAGAGGAGCTGTTACCCCTGGGGAGAGAGGAGCTGTTACACCTGGGGAGAGAGGAGCTGATACCCCTGGGGAGAGAGGAGCTGCTACCCCTGGAGAGAGAGGAGCTGCTACCCCTGGGGAGAGAGGAGCTGTTACCCCTGGGGAGAGAGGAGCTACTACCCCTGGGGAGAGAGGAGCTGCAACGAAGAGAGACTGCAACCCTGCTCGGGAAGAGCTTAACGATTGGTGATTGTTGGGGCATGTTTGGCAGGAGCTTCAGTGATGAAGACTGCTGAAATTGCTGATGTTTCACACTATACCATGGCCGTCTCAGTCACCAGGTCTCAACCCAATTGAAGACAACCATCAACAAAACACCAAATTATGGAATTTCTTGTGGAAGAATGATGTCACATCCCTCCAATAGAGTTTTCTTTTTTTTCAACCTTGACAATAAACATTTTAATGAACCACAAACACTTGATGTTTAGGGATGGCACACATAGGGAGACAGTTTGCGTTCCTTCTCACATATGCACCTAGGAAGATGCAGTGTTTCTCAACCTGTCATTTTACATAATGTTAAATGGGACCAAGTAGGCTATTTGATAATAATGTAAAAAAGGCCTCCAATAACATTTAACATGGAAATAGCTGTTCTATCATTCAGCCTACCTTAGCAGCCAATGTGTGGTGTTCAATGTAAGCCTACATTCCATGAGACATTCCAAAAAACATGCAGAGCTTGACATTAACCTGTTTATCTACTTGTCCTTCACACAAGGAGGAGGTGACTGAAAATGTTGTTGTGTTTGATTCAAGAAACCACTTTACTAAATAAAATGCATCATTATTCCCATGTACTATGATGCAATTCCAACCAAGTAACCCAATTGGCGCCAGTGGCGCGATGCGTAGGTTGTTTGCCTTTTTACAAGTGAAACCTGGGTTCACTTCCCTGCCCCGCTGTTTGCTACATTGGTGTCAGAAGTAGTATGGTGTCTGTGAGGCCATCAGATTGCACGGCCCAGATGTGTGAGGGGTCTGAGTAGTCGAAGCACGAGACTTGCTTTTATAGGGGGCAGTGTGAGACAGGTTACAATTCCCATCGCAGCAATAGGGTTAACCTAGTTTTGGCCAGCGACCTGGGTTCACTGCCCTGCCCCGCTGTTTGCTACAATATTAATATCACAGACTACCTGACGTCCGTTGAACAAAGAGACACAACAATATGAGTGAAAGGATTTTAGGATAATATCAGTTAGTGTTTATTCAGAGTTGTCTTCTGGGTTCAGCCTTCTAGCTTCCTTTATCAATTGGGTGAAATATAACAAATGACATGGTCTCAAAGTTGGGAGATAACCAGTCCCAGTTTAAATCACGATGACAACCATTTCATTATTTCCCCAGAGCAGCAAGGGAATCTAGAGACTCAACCTTTGCAGAATCAGAATCACCTTTATTCGCCAAGTACATTTGCACATACATTGGGGAAAAAAAGTATTTAGTCAGCCACCAATTGTGCAAGTTATCCCACTTAAAAAGATGAGAGAGGCCTGTAATTTTCATCATAGGTACACGTCAACTATGACAGACAAAATGAGAAAAAAAAATCCAGAAGATCACATTGTAGGATTTTTAATGAATTGATTTGCAAATTATGGTGGAAAATAAGTATTTGGTCACCTACAAACAAGCAACATTTCTGGCTCTCACAGACCTGTAACTTCTTCTTTAAGAGGCTCCTCTGTCCTCCAGTCGTTACCTGTATTAATGACACCCGTTTGAACTTGTTATCCGTATAAAAGACACCTGTCCACAACCTCAAACAGTCACACTCCAAACTCCACTATGGCCAAGACCAAAGAGCTGTCAAAGGACACCAGGAACAAAATTGTAGACCTGCACCAGGCTGGGAAGACAGAATCTGCAATAGGTAAGCAGCTTGGTTTGAAGAAATCAACTGTGGGAGCAAATATTAGGAAATGGAAGACATACAAGACCACTGATAATCTCCCTCGATCTGGGGCTCCACGCAAAATCTCACCCCGTGGGGTCAAAATGATCACAAGAATGGTGAGCAAAAATCCCAGAACCACACGGGGCGACCTAGTGAATGACCTGCAGAGAGCTGGGACCAAAGTAACAAAGCCTACCATCAGTAACACACTACGCCGCCAGGGACTCAAATCCTGCAGTGCCAGACGTGTCCACCTGCTTAAGCCAGTACATGTCCAGGCCCGTCTGAAGTTTGCTAGAGTGCATTTGGATGATCCAGAAGAGGATTGGGAGAATGTCATATGGTCAGATGAAACCAAAATATAACTTTTTGGTAAAAACTCAACTCGTCGTGTTTGGAGGACATAGAATGCTGAGTTGCATCCAAAGAACACCATACCTACTGTGAAGCATGGGGGTGGAAACATCATGCTTTGGTGCTGTTTTTCTGCAAAGGGACCAGGACGACTGATCCGTGTAAAGGAAAGAATGAATGGGGCCATGTATCGTGAGATTTTAAGTGAAAACCTCCTTCCATCAGCAAGGGCCTTGAAGATGAAACGTGGCTGGGTCTTTCAGCATGACAATGATCCCAAACACACCGCCCGGGCAACGAAGGAGTGGCTTCGTAAGAAGCATTTCAAGGTCCGGGAGTGGCCAAGCCAGTCTCCAGATCTCAACCCCATAGAAAATCTTTGGAGGGAGTTGAAAGTCTGTGTTGCCCAGCGACAGCCCCAAAACATCACTGCTTTAGAGGAGATCTGCATGGAGGAATGGGCCAAAATACCAGCAACAGTGTGTGAAAACCTTGTGAAGACTTACAGAAAATGTTTGACCTGTGTCATTGCCAACAAAGGGTATATAACAAAGTATTGAGAAACTTTTGTTATTGACCAAATACTTATTTTCCACCATAATATGCAAATAAATTCATTAAAAATCCTACAATGTGATTTTCTGGATTATTTTTCCTGATTTTGTCTGTCATATTTGACGTGTACCTATGATGAAAATTACAGGCCTCTCTCATCTTTTTAAGTGGGAGAACTTGCACAATTGGTGGCTGACTAAATACTTTTTTTCCCCACTGTACATATGTAGGATCTTATTTTGAGCCAGTTTGCTACAGCAGGAAAATATTCCTGCAGCAACAGGAAATGTGAATTATTATGTGAATTATAATTAATGGACATTTTTGTAGCGGTTGATACATTTTTATTAAGCGAAACTCAAGTCTGGCATTTCTAAGTGGAAATTACAAACTTCAGAAGCCTTTTAAAACCTCAAATATACTACAAGTTTTACATTTCCTGCATTGCTGGAAAGTTATTCTGCAATGGGGGGTGATCAAATTAAGATCCTAGATAAGTACACATAATTCTACATGGTGATAGTGACAGACAACATTTAGAGACAGAATACAGACAGAAGAGTTTACACAATGTCTGTATAACATTATACACAACTAGGAAGAGTGAGCATAGAGCTATAAGATAATGAACAGTGGATATACAGATATACAGTACAGTGGGAATACAGTTGGTATACAGATATACAGTACAGTGGGAATACAGTTGATATACAGATATACAGTACAGTGGGAATACAGTTGATATACAGATATACAGTACAGTGGGAATACAGTTGATATACAGATATACAGTACAGTGGGAATACAGTTGGTATACATATATACAGTACAGTGGGAATACAGTTGGTATACAGATATACAGTACAGTGGGAATACAGTTGGTATACAGATATACAGTACAGTGGGAATACAGTTGATATACAGTGGATGTCCACATATACAGTACCAGTATAAATATATCTAAGAGAGATGAAAAGAGTGCTAATGCAGTACAGTGCAGTTATTTAGTGTACAGTTCAGAGATGGCTTGATGTGGTGTGCAGCTTAGAGTGTATAGTCCTTTAGTCTCTATGGGCCAGATGGTAGTGTACAGTTCAGAGATGGCTTGATGTGGTGAGCAGCATAGAGTGTATAGTCCTTTAGTCTCTATGGACCAGATGGTAGTGTACAGTTCAGAGATGGCTTGATGTGGTGTGCAGCATAGAGTGTAGGATCTTAATTTAATCAGCCTGTTGCAAGAGAAAACTTGTTGTGTATTTGAGGGTTAAAAAGGCTTCTGAAGTTTGTAATTTCCACTTTTCCACCTTTCCCTTTTGAAAAAGTGTTGCTTCAGGATTATTTTCTTGCTGTAGCAAACTGGCTCAAATGAAGATCCTACATCTGTAGCAATATACCTGTCTTTAATGTACATGGCTATATTAGGAGGACAGGATTCTCTTTACACCATTGTTTTTTGACGATTGGACATATTTTATTTACTGTTGTTTAGGCTGGTTGAATGAGTTCCCTATGAGAGGCTACTTCATCTGCAAGAACACAGGCGGCCGCACCAGTTTCCTCATATGAAATTAAAAGTAAGTGTGTAGCCTACGCACTTACAAAATGGCTGTTGAAACTGTGGGACACATTTCTCGGTAACATTAAAATTAGGATAAATGTGTTGATTTGAAGAAAAGACGGGCAGACTCTGGTAAGTCTAGGCTACATAGAACTATTATATTAGAAAGTTAGGTCGTTTACAGACATTCAATAGTCAGAGTTGGTTTGATATATGATCACTTATCATGCTGACCAACCTGATGGTCTCTGTTGGAAATGTGAAACATGTCATGCCAAGGCTACATGCTCTGTCCTGCTACTGGTAGGCCTGTAACGTTATGGGAACTGATCTGAACAGGTTTAGGCTGGTCATCTGTAGGCTATAGCTGAGGTATAGACCTCCATCTGCATATCACTAACAAACCTCTGTTATATATTATAACCTAGCCTACGTTACATAATATAACATCTCTTACTTGATGCAAAAAGCCATTCTGAATGGGTCAATGATTTCCCCTCAGATCAATCATGCCCGTTTTAGCCCTTCTGTCTACATTCTCAGATTCAAAGACAACAAATAGCCTACTTTTAATTAATACAAATAAGTGTGAGACATGGCCTTGTGTTGCTGCACTGTCTATAACTACCTTAACAAACAGTGACTTATTATTATTATTGACAGTTAACATGGAGAAGAGATGTCACAACCAGATGTTCATCTGATTGCATTAAATCACCTGACTGTTTCGATATGTCTGTTAGTAAATGTTTTATTTCTAAGAGATTATTAATAAAATAGAACAATTGACATTCTAGAATGAGTTGTCACTGTGTTCACCACAACCAACATGCTGCATCTCTGTTTAGGGGTCAGTGGTCTAAAATGAGTCTCTTTGGGGAGAGAGAGGAGGGGGTCCCTGCCTCTAAAATGAGTCTCTCTGGGGAGAGAGAGGAGGGGGTCCCTGCCTTTAAAATTAGTCTCTCTGGGGGACATGACACCAAAGCTAAGAGGTGAGATGACAATTTTAATTACATTTATTTACAAAATAAATAGCTATCTTAAGATGAATGCACTTCCTGAAAATCACTCTTGATTAGAGTATCTGCTGAATCAGGAGTTCTCAATCCGGGGTCAGTGGAGGTACTGCAGGGGTTCTGCAGCACCCTGACTGGACTCGTTGCAATGGAAGACATTTGATAGAATTTTAATACGACACAACCACTTTACCTACTCTTCATTATTGCCTAATATAATGGAATGCATATTTCTTTAACCAATTCTGATGGTTTTTACAAGCGGAATTTTTACAATATTACCGTTATACCAATACACTCTTCACACCCGTTTAACAACTCTAAATAGCTTTGACATCGTAGGCATCAAGTCCCTTGCCAATAATGTTGCCTACAACATTGCATACAATGTTCATTTTCATCTAACACATACAGTATTTCTCCCTAGATGCCTTCAATTGCCCAATTTATAGCCATGGCTAATTTAGGATACTTTTTTAACAACGTGATGTTGCGCTCCAAAGGGATAACTTGAAATAACATGATGTAGGTAATTAAATAATCAAAAGAAAAACGTGTTTATTATACACATAGAAAAGAAGGTTCCTTATAGAACCAAAAAGGCTTCTATCACTTCCTTAATATATGGAACCACTAAAAGATAGATATATTTTGGGGTTCAGTGAAGAAGAACCTCTAGAGTTCTGATCAACAAAAGGGGATTGTTTTAAGGATGTGAACCCAGCAGCCCTCCAGTGGTCAGATCAAGCCCGCCCGTTTTTTCCAGCGCCCGGCCCGGGATTCGAACCAGCCACCTTTCTGCCATAGGTCCAACTCCTGCCACAGCTCCAACTCCTTAGCCGCTGGACGAAAACCTGAGTTACTCTTCAGAAATAAGCATGAGTTAATATGCCAAAATGAAGACAACATGCTATGCAGACATTAATGGTATCACTTATACATAATTATTATACAGAAATCATTGCCAAAAGCACAAGACCTACTGTTGCATGTAGGTCTATATTATTTATGGATTGATCAGATAGAAATATACAAATATTATTTTTAACTACTCCAAAGCAATTACATGTGGTGCAGGAACCACTGACTCACTGCATTATTCTATAGTATTATCAAGACACCTGCTGTTAACTCTTAACTGGTTAGGACAGCTCATGAGGTGTCCTAAATATCTGCCGACTAGGTGGGACTAGAGGCTTCATGCATAGCTTTAATTTATACCCATCAGTGTAAAATGTCTTTATTCTCAGCACTTATACCACCAATGTTCTACTCTGAGACACTTCGTGGATATGGGCCCAGATCTCAAAATATTGTTATAAAAAAACTTTGAATGTTTGTTTTACATATACAAATAAATACATTAATATTACTAATGTAAGCCAGTGTAAAGACTGGGTTAAGTATAAACTCACTAACTGTAAGTCGCTCTGGATAAGAGCATCTGCTAAGTGATTAAAATGTAAATGTATTGTGTTGTGGCACTGCTCATGTCCCCGTACAGAACTGCCCGCGTCCACGTACGGTTTGGAGCCAAGCATATTGTCCACCTACGCGCTGAGTGGACTGAGGTGATGTTGGGGAACAACGACGGAGTTCGTTAAAGTGTTGAGATGCCGAAGTTTATTGTTCAATTAGCTTTTTTGCGTAATGGTCAGTGACAGTATGAGTGTAGCCAGATCCTTTTCACTCGTAGCCAGATCCTTTTCACTCGCTATCCTTGTTTCATCTTGTGGTTCACCGGATTTGTCATCATCCTCGAGGGACAGACGAACGACCTGCTAGCTAGCCAAGCTAGTCGGTACAGCTAGCTAAGCTAGCTACTCTACCAGCAGCATCCTAGTTATCCTAGCTACCACTACATAATCACCGGCTGCCTGCATTTCTTGTGGACCGATGGAGCTCCCGGGTTGTTTCTTCCACCTGT
>NC_139989.1:71404057-71440703 GCF_964263955.1 Coregonus lavaretus
AGGTCCACACTGGAATGAAGAGAGCATTCTGTCACTGGGAAAACTGGCTTTTCAACAGCTTGTGAATGGCAATCTGATTTTCTATGAAGAAGACCTGAAAGAGGCTGGCATTGATGTCAATGAAGCCTCAGTGTACTCAGGATTGTGCACACAGTTCTTTAAAGAGGAATGTGTGCTGCACCAGGACAAGGTGTACTGCTTCGTGCAACTGAGCATTCAGGAGTTTCTGGCTGCTGTATATGTGTTCCTCTCATTCATCAACAACAATGAGAATCTAATGGCCAAACCTCAATCAATGTTCAGCTACTTTTCTGTGAGGATCAGAAACAAGCCTGAAGTTACTGTCAACAAGAGTGCTGTGGATAAAGCCTTGCAAAGTGAGACGGGAAACCTGGACCTGTTCCTCCGCTTCCTTCTGGGCCTCTCACTGGAGTCCAATCAGAAGCACTTACGAGGTCTACTGACAAAGACAAGAAGCAGCTCACAGAGCCATGAAGAAACAGTCAAGTACATCAAGGAGAAGATCAGGGAGAATCCCTCTCCAGAGAGGTGCATCAATCTGTTCCACTGTCTGAATGAACTGAATGACCATTCTCTAGTGGAGGAGATCCAAAGCTACCTGAGATCAGGAAGTCTCTCAGAAGCCAAACTGTCACATGCACAGTGGTCAGCTCTGGTCTTTGTGTTGCTGACTTCAGAAAAGGAGCTGGATGTGTTTGACCTGAAGAAATACTCCAGATCAGAGGAAGGTCTTCTGAGGCTGCTGCCAGTGGTCAAAGCCTCCAGAGCTGCTCTGTGAGTACATAAAATGACATTTAAGTACTAATCATCAGGAAGAAATATTCAGTTTAGAGAAATATATGTATTATAATATGTATATAATATTCTATTGAAAAACATATTGAATCAATGCATTGATGTTCACATTAGTATAACAATATGACCATACAATTCTAGGAGACGGAATATGAATCTATATGTTGTTTAAGAGAATAAACCAAATGCATCTGCCATTGTCCTACTACACTACTGGTGTTAAATTAACAGTGTGTTTGTGAAATCATGATGATCTCTTTGTCAGGCTGTCAGGCTGTGGAGTCACAGAGAAAGGCTGTGTTTCTCTGGTCTCAGCTCTGAAGTCAAACCCCTCACACCTGAGAGAGCTGGATCTGAGTAACAATGACCTGAAGGATTCAGGAGTGAAGCTGCTCTCTGCTGGATTGGGGAATCCCCACTGTAAACTGGAGACTCTGAGGTCAGTATTCCTGTAGTTGGTCAACAAGTGGTAACTGTTCACCAGATCCACATGTGTTTACCAGGCACACATAGTCCACACCATATGTGTTTGGATAGTGAACCTTACAGTTTTAAATTTTGTGCTATGCTCCAGCATTTTGGATTTCAGATAGAATGTTTCATATTAGGCAACAGTACAGAATGTCACCTTTTATTTGTGGTTTTTCATACATATCTGTTTTAGTGTTTAGATACGAAAGCACTTTATGTATCTAGTTCTCCCATTTGAAGAAGTCGTAATATTTGGACAAATTCATTTAGTCAAAAGTTTAGTATTTGGTCCCATATTCCTTACCTGCAGTGATTACATCAAGCTTGTGATTCTACAAACTTGTTGAATACATTTGCAGTTTGTCTTGGTTGTGTTTTGGATGATGTTTTTCCCAATAGAAACTGAATGGTGAATAATGTCCTGTCATTTTGGAGTCACTTCACTTGTATTGTCAGTAAGAATAGAATATGTTTCTGAACACTTCTACATTCATGTGGATGCTACCATGATTATGAATAATCATGAATAAATGGTGAATGATGATGAATGAGAAAGTTACAGAGGCACAAGGATCATACCCCCTCTGTTATTGGTAATGGTGAGAGGTTAGCATGTTTTGTTGTAGCCTCTGTAACCTTCTCACTCATTATTATTCATGATTCATTCATGATTTTTCTTAATCATGTCATCATCAGGATTAATTTAGTAGTGTTTAGAAACATGTTATCTACTCACTTAGACAGAAAATTACTCCAGTCATCATCCACCATTCAGTTACTATTGGACAAAACATAACCCAAAACACAACCAAAACAAACTGCAAATGCAACCAACGAGTTTGGGACCAAATACTAAACTTTTGACTACTTTAATACACTATAAGTGAATTGGTCAGAATACTTATGACTTCTTCAAATAGGGGACTAGATACATAAAGGGCTTTTATTTCTAAACGGTGAAACAGATATGTATGAAAATACCCTAAATTAAAAGGTGACATTATATACTGTCACCTCATATGAAACATTTGATCTCAAATCGAAAGTGTTGGAGTATATAGCCAAATTTAAGATGTTAGCTTCCCTGTCAAAATAGATATACTGTGTACTGTATACTCAATACAATCTAAATCTGATACCTCACTGTCTGTCTTTTGACTGATACTGCTTTTTAAACTTGTCTGGTCAGTCTACTCAAATATTTGTACTATACATATTTTTCTCTCTACAAGCAATATTATGATAATTTGTCATTTCTAATAATGATACATTCATTTCTGAATAGATATGGCATGTTTCAGGACTCTGATGTACAGTGGGGGAAAAAAGTATTTAGTCAGCCACCAATTGTGCAAGTTCTCCCACTTAAAAAGATGAGAGAGGCATGTAATTTTCATCATAGGTACACGTCAACTATGACAGACAAATGGAGAAAAAGAAATCCAGAAAATCACATTGTAGGATCTTTTATGAATTTATTTGCAAATTTTGGTGGAAAATAAGTATTTGGTCACCTACAAACAAGCAAGATTTCTGGCTCTCACAGACCTGTAACTTCTTCTTTAAGAGGCTCCTCTGTCCTCCACTCGTTACCTGTATTAATGGCACCTGTTTGAACTTGTTATCAGTATAAAAGACACCTGTCCACAACCTCAAACAGTCACACTCCAAACTCCACTATGGCCAAGACCAAAGAGCTGTCAAAGGACACCAGAAACAAAATTGTAGACCTGCACTAGGCTGGGAAGACTGAATCTGCAATAGGTAAGCAGCTTGGTTTGAATAAATCAACTGTGGGAGCAATTATTAGGAAATGGAAGACATACAAGACCACTGATAATCTCCCTCGATCTGGGGCTCCACGCAAGATCTCACCCCGTTGGGTCAAAATGATCACAAGAACGGTGAGCAAAACTCCCAGAACCACACGGGGGGACCTAGTGAATGACCTGCAGAGAGCTGGGACCAAAGTAACAAAGCCTACCATCAGTAACACACTACGCCGCCAGGGACTCAAATCCTGCAGTGCCAGACGTGTCCCCCTGCTTAAGCCAGTACATGTCCAGGCCCGTCTGAAGTTTGCTAGAGTGCATTTGGATGATCCAGAAGAGGATTGGGAGAATGTCATATGGTCAGATGAAACCAAAATAGAAAAAAAAACTCAACTCGTCGTGTTTGGAGGACAAAGAATGTTGAGTTGCATCCAAAGAACACCATACCTACTGTGAAGCATGGGGGTGGAAACATCATGCTTTGGGGCTGTTTTTCTGCAAAGGGACCAGGACGACTGATCCGTGTAAAGGAAAGAATGAATGGGGCCATGTATCGTGAGATTTTGAGTGAAAACCTCCTTCCATCAGCAAGGGCATTGAAGATGAAATGTGGCTGGGTCTTTCAGCATGACAATTATCCCAAACACACCGCCCGGGCAACGAAGGAGTGGCTTCGTAAGAAGCATTTCAAGGTCCTGGAGTGGCCTAGCCAGTCTCCAGATCTCAACCCCATAGAAAATCTTTGGAGGGAGTTGAAAGTCTGTGTTGCACAGCGACAGCCCCAAAACATCACTGCTCTAGAGGATATCTGCATGGAGGAATGGGCCAAAATACCAGCAACAGTGTGTGAAAACCTTGTGAAGACTTACAGAAAACGTTTGACCTGTGTCATTGCCAACAAAGGGTATATAACAAAGTATTGAGAAACTTTTGTTATTGACCAAATACTTATTTTCCACCATAATTTGCAAATAAATTCATAAAAATTCCTACAATATGGTTTTCTGGATTTTTTTCCCTCATTTTGTCTGTCATAGTTGACGTGTACCTATGATGGAAATTACAGGCCTCTCTCATCTTTTTAAGTGGGAGAACTTGCACAATTGGTGGCTGACTAAATACTTTTTTTTCCCGACTGTATCTGAAAATGTTGAAAAAATATATTTTCACCACAGAAGATTAGCAGTGTGATTTTACTCTTGCAGGCTGTCAGGCTGTCTAGTCACAGAGGAAGGCTGTGCTTCTCTGGTCTCAGCTCTGAGTTCAAACCCCTCACACCTGAGAGAGCTGGATCTGAGTAACAATGACCTGAAGGATTCAGGAGTGAAGCTGCTCTCTGCTGGACTGTGGAATCCCCACTGTAAACTGGAGACTCTGAGGTCAGTATTCCTGTAGTTGGTCAACAAGTGATAACTGTTCACCAGATCCACATGTGTTTACCAGGCATACATAGTCCACACCATATGTGTTTGGACAGTGACGCTTACAGTTTTACATTTGGTTTTTAGATACAATGTTTCATATTATGCAACAGTACAGAATGTCACCTTTTATTTAAAGATTTTCATACAGATACAGTGAGGGAAAAAAGTATTCGATCCCCTGCTGATTTTGTACATTTGCCCACTGACAAAGAAATGGTCAGTCTATAATTTTAATGGTAGGTTTATTTGAACAGTGAGAGACAGAATAACAACAAAAAAATCCAGAAAAACGCATGTCAAAAATGTTATAAATTGATTTGCATTTTAATGAGGGAAATAAGTATTTGACCCCCTCTCAATCAGAAAGATTTCTGGCTCCCAGGTGTCTTTTATACAGGTAGCGAGCTGAGATTAGGAGCACACTCTTAAAGGGAGTGCTCCTAATCTCAGCTTGTTACCTGTATAAAAGACACCTGTCCACAGAAGCAATCAATCAATCAGATTCCAAACTCTCCACCATGGCCAAGACCAAAGAGCTCTCCAAGGATGTCAGGGACAAGATTGTAGACCTACACAAAGCTGGAATGGGCTACAAGACCATCGCCAAGCAGCTTGGTGAGAAGGTGACAACAGTTGGTGCGATTATTCGCAAATGGAAGAAACACAAAAGAACTGTCAATCTCCCTCGGCCTGGGGCTCCAAGCAAGATCTCACCTCGTGGAGTTGCAATGATCATGAGAACGGTGAGGAATCAGCCCAGAACTACACGGGAGGATCTTGTCAATGATCTCAAGGCAGCTGGGACCATATTCACCAAGAAAACAATTGGTAACACACTACGCCGTGAAGGACTGAAATCCTGCAGTGCCCGCAAGGTCCCCCTGCTCAAGAAAGCACATATACATGGCCGTCTGAAGTTTGCCAATGAACATCTGAATGATTCAGAGGAGAACTGGGTGAAAGTGTTGTGGTCAGATGAGACCAAAACCGAGCTCTTTGGCATCAACTCAACTCGCCGTGTTTGGAGGAGGAGGAATGCTGCCTATGACCCCAAGAACACCATCCCCACCGTCAAACATGGAGGTGGAAACATTATGCTTTGGGGGTGTTTTTCTGCTAAGGGGACAGGACAACTTCACCGCATCAAATCTTGAGTGAGAACCTCCTTCCCTCAGCCAGGGCATTGAAAATGGGTCGTGGATGGGTATTCCAGCATGACAATGACCCAAAACACACGGCCAAGGCAACAAAGGAGTGGCTCAAGAAGAAGCACATTAAGGTCCTGGAGTGGCCTAGCCAGTCTCCAGACCTTAATCCCATAGAAAATCTGTGGAGGGAGCTGAAGGTTCGAGTTGCCAAACGTCAGCCTCGAAACCTTAATGACTTGGAGAAGATCTGCAAAGAGGAGTGGGACAAAATCCCTCCTGATATGTGTGCAAACCTGGTGGCCAACTACAAGAAACGTCTGACCTCTGTGATTGCCAACAAGGGTTTTGCCAACAAGTACTAAGTCATGTTTTGCAGAGGGGTCAAATACTTATTTCCCGCATTAAAATGCAAATCAATTTATAACATTTTTGACATGCGTTTTTCAGGATTTTTTTGTTGTTATTCTGTCTCTCACTGTTCAAATAAACCTACCATTAAAATTATAGACTGATCATGTCTTTGTCAGTGGGCAAACGTACAAAATCAGCAGGGGATCAAATACTTTTTTCCATCACTGTATATTTTACCGTTTAGAAATGAAAGTACTTTATTATGTAGTTCTCCCATTTGAAAAGTCATAATTATTTAGACAAATTAATTTAGTCCAAAGTTTAGTATTTGGTCCCATATTCCTTACCTGCAGTGATTACATCAAGCTTGTGATTCTACAAACTTGTTGAATACATTTGCAGTTTGTCTTGGTTGTGTTTTGGATGATGTTTTTCCCAATAGAAACTGAATGGTGAATAATGTCCTGTCATTTTGGAGTCACTTCACTTGTATTGTCAGTAAGAATAGAAGATGTTTCTGAACACTTCTACATTCATGTGGATGCTACCATGATTATGAATAATCATGAATGATGATGAATGAAAAAGTTGCAGAGGAACAAGGATCATACCCCCTCTGTTATTGGTAATGGTGAGAGGTTAGCATGTTTTGTTGTAGCCTCTGTAACTCTCTCACTCATTATTATTCATGATTCATTCATGATTATTCTTAATCATGGCATCATCAGGATTAATTTAGTAATGTTTAGAAACATGTTATCTACTCAGACAGAAAATTACTCCAGTCATCATCCACCATTCAGTTACTATTGGACAAAACATAACCCAAAACACAACCAAAACATACTGCAAATGCAACCAACGAGTTTGGGACCAAATACTAAACTTTTGACTACTTGAATACACTATGAGTGAATTTATCAAAATACTTATGACTTCTTCAAATGGGGGACTAGATACATAAAGTGCTTTCATTTCTAAATGGTGAAATAGATATGTATGAAAATACCCTAAATTAAAAGGTGACATTATATACTGCCACCTCATATGAAACATTTGATCTCAAATCCAAAATGTTGGAGTATATAGCCACATTTAAAATGTTAGCTTCACTGTCAAAATAGATTTAGTGTGGGCTGTATACTCAATACAATCTAAATCTGATACCTCACTGTCTGTCTTTTGACTGATACTGCTTTTTAAACTGCTCTGGTCAGTCTACTCAAATATTTGTACTATACATGTTTCTCTCTACACACAATATTATGATAATTTCTAATATATTTTTATATCTACAAGCAGTACTTTGATAATTTGTCATTTCAAATAATGAAACATCCATTTATGAATAGATAGGGCAGGTTTCAGGACACTGATTTAACTGAAAATGTTGAAAAATATACTTTTAATATCTTCACCACCAAAGAACAGCAGTGTGGTTTTAATATGATTTGACTCTTTGCAGGCTGTCAGGCTGTCTAGTCACAGAGGAAGGCTGTGCTTCTCTGGTCTCAGCTCTGAAGTCAAACCCCTCACACCTGAGAGAGCTGGACCTGAGCTACAATCACCCAGGAGACTCAGGAGTCAGACTGCTCTCTGCTGGACTGGAGGATCCACACTGCAGACTGGAGAAACTCAAGTATGTAGAGGGTTTATGTCAATGTTCATATCAGACATGTTGGAGTTATCAGGCTAGTTAAGACAAACATTCTGACCACCACTTGGACTAAGTTATATAAAGACTGTGTGTGTGTGTGTGTGTGTGTGTGTGTGTGTGTGTGTGTGTGTGTGTGTGTGTGTGTGTGTGTGTGTGTGTGTGTGTGAGTTCAGGTGTATCCCTCAATGACTGTCTGTTCTTCTGCTTACCGCTACAGTGTATAACATGGTGGAGAGAACACAATGAAACCTGGACTTAGAAAATGTGAGTGTTGACTGCTGTGAAGAATATGACTAAGAATAAGTCTTAATTCAAGTGAAGTCAAAGTCAAAGACCACCATCATTACTTACTTGGTCATATTAAATATCAGGTGTAGTTCTACAGAAGCACAAATCAGGGACACCAATGTTTACAAAGAGTTGCTTTGACAATGTGTGTGTGTGTGTGTGTGGTGTGTTCGTGTTACTTTAGAAATGTGTGTTTGTGATCATGCATGCATACATGTGTGTCCAGTGTGTGTGTGTGTGTGTGTGTTCAGGATGTGTGTGTGTGTGTGTGTATTTAATGGGAATAAGTGTGTTTTATATTACCATACAGTATAACATATGATCATGAGCAAATCTCAAGTTACCTTAACTTCTCCTTTTGATAAATAGAAACATCTACATTAAATTAATTAGTGAAAAGTGAGTTAACATTCTAATGTGAATGATGATGATTTCTAATATTGTGTCTGGTGTCATCCATCAGATGTCTGTGATCTCACACTGGACCTAAACACAGTAAACATACTCCTCTCTCTGTCTGAGGAGAACAGAAAGGTGACACGTAGGACAGAGAATCAGCCGTATCCTGATCACCCAGAGAGATTTGAGGTCTATAGACAGGTGCTGTGTAGAGAGGGTCTGACTGGGCGCTGTTACTGGGAGGTAGAGTGGAGTGGGAGAGGGGCTGATATAGGAGTGGCATATAAAGGAATCAGCAGGAGAGGAGGGGGTTATGACTGTGTGATTGGATACAATGACAAGTCCTGGAGTCTGATCTGCTCTGACAACAGTTACTCTGCCAGGCACAATAAGAAGTCCACTACCATAGACGTCCCCTCCTCCAGCTCCCACAGAGTAGGAGTGTATCTGGACTGGCCAGCCGGCACTCTGTCCTTCTACAGAGTCTCCTCTGACACACTGACCCACCTGAACACATTCCACTCCACATTCACTGAGCCCCTCTATCCAGTGTTTAGGGTTTGGTTTGACTCTTCAGTGTCCCTGTAAATAATAACGTCAAACACATTAAACACACACACACACACTGTACACACACACACACACACTGAACAGACACACTGGACACACAAACACACACACACAAACACACTGGACACAAACAAACACACACACACACTGATCAAACACAAACACTGGACACACTCACACTGGACATACACACACCCACACTGGACACACACACACTGGACACACACACACACACTGGACACACACACACACACTGGACACACAAACACACACACACACACACACTCACACTGGACCCACACACACACACACTGGACACACACACACACACACACACCAGACACACACACACACATACACTGTACACACACACTGGAAACACACTCACACTGGACCCACACACACACACACTGGACACACACACACACACACACACCAGACACACACACACACATACACTGTACACACACACTGGACACACACTCACACTGGACCCACACACACACACATACTGGACACACACACACACACACACATACACACACTAGACACACACACACACACACACACACACTGTACACACACACACTGGGGACACACACACGCTGGACACACACAAACACACACACACACACACACACACACTGGACAAACACACACACTGGACACACACACTGGACAAACACACACACTGGACACACACACACAATGGACACACATAAACACACACACACACACACACACACACTGGACAAACAAACACACTGGACACACTCACACTGGACATACACACACATGCTGGACACACACACACTGAACACACAAACACACACACACACACACACACACACACACACTGGATACACACAAACACACACACACACACTGGACACACACACACATACTGGACACACACACACTGTACACACACACACACACACTGGATACACACAAACACACACACACACACACAAACACACACACTGGACACACACACACTGGACACACAAACACACACACTAGACACACACACACACACACTGTACACACACACACACACTGGACACACACACACTGGACACACACACACTGTACACACACACACACACACACTGGACACATACACTGGACACACACACACTGGACACACACACACACTGAATACACACACTGGACACACACACACTGGACACACACACACTGGACACACACACACACTGAACACACACACTGGACACACACACACTGGACACACACACACTGGACACACACACACACACACACACACACACTGGACACACACACACATACACTGGACACACACACACACACTCAACACACACACACACACTGAACACACACACACACTGGACACACACACTCACACACACACACACACACAAGTCACACACACACACACACACTGAACACACACACTGGACTCACACACAAACACACTGAACACACACACACACACACCAGACACACACACACTGAACACACACACACTAGACACACACACACTAGACACACACACACACACACACACACACACTGGACACACACACACATACACTGGACACACACACACACACACACTCAACATACACACACACTGGACACACACACACACACACACATACACAAACACACTGGACACACACACACACACACACACACACACACACACACACACACTGAACACACACACTGGACTCACACACAAACACACTGAACACACACACACACACACACTAGACACACACACACTGGACACACACACACTGAACACACACACACTGGACACACACACTGAACACACACTGGATACACACACACACACAAACACACACACACACACTAGACACACACAAACAGTGGACACACACACAGACACTGGACACACACACATACACACTTACACACACACTCACACACACACACACACACTGGACACACACACTGGACACACACACTGGACACACACACACTGGACACACACACTCACACACACTGGACACACACAAACACACACACACACTGGACGCACACACTGGACACACACACATACGCTGGACACACACACACTGGACACACACACACACATACTGGACACACACACACTGAACACAAACACTGGACACACACAAACACACACACACACACACACACACACACACTGGATACACACAAACACACACACACACACACACTAACACACACACTGGCCTCTGACCGCAAGGCACTACAGAGGGTAGTGCGTACGGCCCAGTACATCACTGGGGCCAAGCTTCCTGCCATCCAGGACCTCTATACCAGGCAGTGTCAGAGGAAGGCCCTCAAAATTGTCAAAGACTCCAGCCACTCTAGTCATAGACTGTTCTCTCTGCTACCGCACGGCAAGCGGTACCGGAGTGCCAAGTCTAGGTCCAAAAGACTTCTCAACAGCTTCTACCCCCAAGCCATAAGACTCCTGAACAGCTAATCATGGCTACCCGGACTATTTGCACTGCCCCCCCACCCCATCCTTTTTACGCTGCTGCTACTCTGTTAATTATTTATGCATAGTCACTTTAACTCTACCCACATGTACATATTACCTCAACTACCTCAACTAGCCGGTGCCCCCGCACATTGACTATGCAACGGTACCCCCCTGTATATATAGCCTCCCTACTGTCACTTTATTTTACTTCTGCTCTTTTTTTCTCAACACTTTTTTGTTGTTGTTTTATTCTTACTTTTTCTGTTTAAAATAAATGCACTGTTGGTTAAGGGCTGTAAGTAAGCATTTCACTGTAATGTCTGCACCTGTTGTATTCGGCGCATGTGACCAATACAATTTGATTTGATTTGATTTGATTTGATTTGGGAAGGAGAGGTTCCAGACAGCTACAGCTGAAGAAACAGGCCGCAGGTTAAACGATGACCAAGTGACCGATTGGCTAGTAGAGCAGGATGCTGACCAAGTGACCGATTGGCTAGCAGAGCAGGATGCTGACCAAGTGACCGATTGGCCAGCAGAGCAGGATGCTGACCAAGTGACCGATTGGCTAGCAGAGCAGGATGATGACCAAGTGACCGATTGGCTAGCAGAGCAGGATGCTGACCAAGTGACCGATTGGCTAGCAGAGCAGGATGCTTACACTTTGCATAAACCTGTGCGAAAAACAATTTTCATCGAAATATAGTTTTTTTCTATTCATCCCTTGTCACAGTTTCAGGCTGATCTATGTGACATGCAGGCACTTGCCGATAAAAATGATGGAGATCGATACATGCTAACGGTTATAGACGTTTTACTCTAAAATAGCTTTTGTAAGGGTCTTAAAAAATAAGAGTGGGGCAGAGGAGACCCGCTTTAACAGGACTTTGAAGGAGAGGATGTGGAAATGCTTTACGGCTCACAACACCCGTAGATATGTGGCTATAGTTCAAGATTTAGTAAAGGGGTATAACTACAGCTACCACAAGAGTGTCCGTATGAAGCCCTGTGAGGTGTCTTTAGATAACTCTTTTCATGTCTTTAAAAATCTGTATGGGTTGATCCCCTTCACCGTAAGAAAGACATTGATTTTAAATTCATAGTTGGTTACTTGGTACGTATCTCCAAGTTGAGGGGTGTTTTTAGACAAAACATATGAGCAAGGTTACAGCGATGAGCTGTTCACAGTTACAGAATGTTCACCCCGTATACCTCCTGTCTACAAGTTAAAAAGATTATGATGGGGAGCATATAGAGGGGTCCTTTTACGAGAAGGAACTCCAGAAGGTAAAGATGGGTATAGACAAAGTCGTTCATGTGGAGAAGATTCTCGATCAAAAGAAAGAAAAGGGGGAAAAATGGGTGTTGGTCCGTTGGAAAAACTGGCCCCAAAAAGTTCAACATTTGGGTATTAGAGGAAGAGGTCGTGGAGGCAGGGGGCGTAAACTTAAACCCCAATGCATGATAAACACACTTCCATTCCAGTGTACACTGGAGTGCATCATGGAGCACAGTGGATTTTACCCGACTCTCCCCAGTAATTCGTCTGCAGATATATATAGGAATAACACAAGTTTGGATTTTACAACCAATTTTCCAAAACCTATCGAGTTATCAGAGGCCTGGGAAGTAGGTCTCAGCGAGATTACATACCCCCATAGTTGGTATAATGTCAAAGAAAAAGATGGTGATTTTTATTTTTAAAGGATATCTGAACCCCCAAAAACCTGTTAAGCTTAAAAAAAGGATTCTGTAGAACTGTAGAGAGGATGGTCTTTGAGATGAACGGCCTCCTAGCCCTGAATCATATGAAAATAGTGTTGACCTACAACCCTATTCAACAATGTGTATAAATCACAGGGGGTGATGAGCTAGCTATACAGACCAGTGGTCATTTATCCTCCATGTTGGTGACGACGCCCAATAAAGGGGTGGCTGTGACAGATAGATTATTCCCATACCCTGTGGATATACATGCAGGGCTTTACACCATGTTGGGGACGACGCCCAATAAAGGGGTGGCTGTGACAGATAGATTATTCCCATACCCTGTGGATATACATGCAGGGCTTTACACCATGTTGGGGACGACGCCCAATAAAGGGGTGGCTGTGACAGATAGATTATTCCCATACCCTGTGGATATACATGCAGGGCTTTACACCATGTTGGGGACGACGCCCAATAAAGGGGTGGCTGTGACAGATAGATTATTCCCATACCCTGTGGATATACATGCAGGGCTTTACACCATGTTTGTGCATACCGACATCATATCCTATCAAAGGGTAGGAGACAGTTATGTACCCCTCCTGAGAACAGTTCATATAGATGGCAAGGATGGGGATGTAGTCAGTGTTAACTATGACAAGCCACACTACGTAACTGTAAGCAAGAAATATATTGAAAACATTCAGCTTGAGATCAAAACGGATCAGAACCAAAATATAGAGTTTACATCTGGAAAAGTGATTGTAAAACTCAAATGTAGACCTGTCAAAGCTTCTCTACATATCTAATAAAAAACAAAAACAATAATAATATATATATATATATATATATATATATATATATATATATATATATATATATATATCAATACAAAAATAAAATGGTTATGGTACACAACCACCATCTCAATCCTAACCACTATGTATCATCCTATGTTGATCAAGTGGGTAATGGATTTCCTGGTTACTATGGAACCCAGACCATGTATGTTTCGGGGATAGGGGTATATATCGTAACCTCTTTAGGATGGTTATACCCTTTATGAAGAGAGGCATTAGCATAGCCAAACCTCATTTAAAATCAGCAGCCAAAAACATAGTAAGTGAAGTGGTGGCTAATGCTATGACTAGACGTGGGTCATCAGATCCTGACCATCAAGAAGGATCAGGCCTCATGCTGTTGTCTCAAAGACCAAAAAAGAGACCTCTGGGTAGAAGACGTATGTCCTCCCTTAAAAAGAGACCTCTGGGTATAAGACGTATATCCTCCCTTAAAAAGAGACCTCTGGGTAGAACATTTACATTTACATTTTAGTCATTTAGCAGACGCTCTTATCCAGAGCGACTTACGGGAGCAATTAGGGTTAAGTGCCTTGCTCAAGGGCACGTTTACGTCATTTAGCAGACGCTCTTATCCAGAGCGACTCACAAATTGGTGCATTCACCCTATAGCCAGTGGGATAACCACTTTACAATTTGGGGGGGGGGGGGGGGGGGGGGTAGAAGGATTACTTTATCCTATCCCAGGTATTCCTTAAAGAGGTGGGGTTTCAAATGTCTCCGGAAGGTGGTGAGTGACTCCGCTGTCCTGGCGTCGTGAGGGAGCTTGTTCCACCATTGGGGTGCCAGAGCAGCGAACAGTTTTGACTGGGCTGAGCGGGAACTATGCTTCCGCAGAGGAAGGGGAGCCAGCAGGCCAGAGGTGGATGAACGCAATGCCCTCGTTTGGGTGTAGGGACTGATCAGAGCCCCTACCTCTGGGTAGAAGACGTATGTCCTCCCTTAAAAAGAGACCTCTGGGTATAAGACGTATGTCCTCCCTTAAAAAGAGACCTCTGGGTAGAAGACGTATGTGCTCCCTTAAAAAGAGACCTCTGGGTAGAAGACGTATGTCCTCCCTTAAAAAGAGACCTCTGGGTATAAGACGTATGTCCTCCCTTAAAAAGAGACCTCTGGGTAGAAGACGTATGTCCTCCCTTAAAAAGAGACCTCTGGGTAGAAGACGTATGTCCTCCCTTAAAAAGAGACCTCTGGGTATAAGATGTATGTCCTCCCTTAAAAAGAGACCTCTGGGTAGAAGACGTATGTCCTCCCTTAAAAAGAGACCTCTGGGTAGAAGACGTTTGTCCTCCCTTAAAAAGAGACCTCTGGGTAGAAGACGTATGTCCTCCCTTAAAAAGAGACCTCTGGGTAGAAGACGTATGTCCTCCCTTAAAAAGAGACCTCTGGGTAGAAGACGTATGTCCTCCCTTAAGAAGCGGAGGTTAACCGCTGGAAGAAAGTCAGTAAGTCAAAGAAGACGTAAAGTGAGGAGGTCTCGACCAAAAACTGCTAAAATATATACTCAGAAGCGTTTTCTAAAAGAACAATCAACATGTCTCATTTACACCGCATGTCCTCTGAAGCTATAAAGACAGAGCTACATCTTTTCACGGCCCCCTTAACCCAGTTTCCAATAGATAGGTCCTGTTATGTGGAGATAGCCCCACTCTCTGCCATTACAGACAATGGACCTATAGAGTTGTTCACCCCAGGCCATGGTGACAACTACCTGGACCTCAACAACACAGACAATGGACCTATAGAGTTGTTCACCCCAGGCCATGGTGACAACTACCTGGACCTTAACAACACAGACAATGGACCTATAGAGTTGTTCATCCCAGGCCATGGTGACAACTACCTGGACCTCAACAACACAGACAATGGACCTATAGATTTGTTCATCCCAGGCCATGGTGACAACTACCTGGACCTCAACAACACAGACAATGGACCTATAGAGTTGTTCATCCCAGGCCATGGTGACAACTACCTGGACCTCAACAACACAGACAATGGACCTATAGAGTTGTTCATCCCAGGCCATGGTGACAACTACCTGGACCTCAACAACACAGACAATGGACCGATAGAGTTGTTCACCCCAGGCCATGGTGACAACTACCTGGACCTCAACAACACAGACAATGGACCTATAGAGTTGTTCATCCCAGGCCATGGTGACAACTACCTGGACCTCAACAACACAGACAATGGACCTATAGAGTTGTTCATCCCAGGCCATGGTGACAACTACCTGGACCTCAACAACACAGACAATGGACCTATAGAGTTCTCCATCCCAGGCAATGGTGACAACTACCTGGACCTCAACAACACAGACAATGGACCTATAGAGTTGTCCATCCCAGGCCATGGTGACAACTACCTGGACCTCAACAACACCTTATTACCTGTGCGTCTCAGAGTGGCCTAAAGAGATGGGACCAATATTGCAAATGATGCCAAGGTGAGCCTCATTAATTACCCCTTGGCTACCATCTTCTCCCAAGTGGATGTGACTTTGGGTGAACGCCTTATCAGTCAAAGCAGTGCCACCTATCCTTACAGGGCTATCCTGGAATGTTTACTAAACTACTCCGAAGACACTTTGAAGACACAGTTCAGCGCTGGGCTGTTTAGCAAGGATACTGCTGGAGCTTCTATGGAAGCCAAAGACCCCACGACTGGTGAAAACAAAGGACTGGAGGATACTGCTGGAGCTTCTATGGAAGCCATAGACCCCACGACTGGGTCTTTTATTTTGTTCATAATGTATCTAACATTTCTCCGGTTACGTGCTTAAACATGTGTCCACATGTCATGAAGAACCTGTGAGGTCTCCGGTCCAGGCATTACCAGGGCAGGCCTCTCTCTATGCTCTTCCTCCTTTAAGAGTTCCGGTAGGGAAAGCGATAAATGGTTGGTCTCTCTCTCACCTTGCTTTACCAAGGCCAAATACCTTTGCAAAGAGGTATGTGTATTTTTGGACCTCATCATAGGGATTCAATCCTTTTCTGTTCAAAATATCCTTCATGGCCGTATCCAAATCATTTCCTGCTGTCTGATATTTTCAGGACCCTGTTGTTTAAGTCTATCCAAATCATGTTGAGGCACTAAGTACATTTCATTGGCCATCACACTCTGTGTTCAACCCCCACGCCTGGCCATCACACTCTGTGTTCAACCCCCACGCCTGGCCATCACACTCTGTGTTCAACCCCCACGCCTGGCCATCACACTCTGTGTTCAACCCCCACGCCTGGCCATCACAATCTGTGTTCAACCCCCACGCCTTGCCATCACCCTCTGTGTTCAACCCCCACGTCTGGCCATCACACTCTGTGTTCAACCCCCACACCTGGCCATCACCCTCTGTGTTCAACCCCCACGCCTGGCCATCACACTCTGTGTTCAACCCCACGTCCGGCCATCACACTCTGTGTTCAACCCCCACACCTGGCCATCACACTCTGTGTTCAACCCCCACGCCTGGCCATCACACTCTGTGTTCAACCCCAACGTCTGGCCATCACACTCTGTGTTCAACCCCCAACGCCTGGCCATCACACTCTGTGTTCAACCCCCACGCCTGGCCATCACACTCTGTGTTCAACCCCCAACGCCTGGCCATCACACTCTGTGTTCAACCCCCACGCCTGGCCATCACACTCTGTGTTCAACCCCCACGCCTGGCCATCACACTCTGTGTTCAACCCCCACGCCTGGCCATCACACTCCGTGTTCAACCCCCACGCCTGGCCATCACACTCTGTGTTCAACCCCCACGCCTGGCCATCACACTCTGTGATCAACCCCCACGCCTGGCCATCACACTCTGTGTTCAACCCCCACGCCTGGCCATCACACTCTATGTTCAACCCCCACGCCTGGCCATCACACTCTGTGTTCAACCCCCACGCCTGGCCATCACACTCTGTGTTCAACCCCCACGCCTGGCCATCACACTCTGTGTTCAACCCCCACGCCTGGCCATCACACTCTGTGTTCAACCCCCACGCCTGGCTATCACACTCTGTGTTCAACCCCCACGCCTGGCCATCACACTCTGTGTTCAACCCCCACGCCTGGCCATCACACTCTGTGTTCAACCCCCCCCCTGGCCACAGTAAGGCTGGTGATGAAGGGCAGGGCTCCCCCCCCCAGTAAGGCTGGTGATGAAGGGCAGGGCTCCCCCCCCCCAGTAAGGCTGGTGATGAAGGGCAGGGCTCCCCCCCCCCAGTAAGGCTGGTGATGAAGGGCAGGGCTCCCCCCCCCCAGTAAGGCTGGTGATGAAGGGCAGGGCTCCCCCCCCCCAGTAAGGCTGGTGATGAAGGGCAGGGCTCCCCCCCCCCCAGTAAGGCTGGTGATGAAGGGCAGGGCTCCCCCCCCCAGTAAGGCTGGTGATGAAGGGCAGGGCTCCCCCCCGGGCCACAGTAAGGCTGGTGATGAAGGGCAGGGCTCCCCCCCCCCCCCCCTGGCCACAGTAAGGCTGGTGATGAAGGGCAGGGCTCCCCCCCCCAGTAAGGCTGGTGATGAAGGGCAGGGCTCCCCTCCCCAGTAAGGCTGGTGATGAAGGGCAGGGCTCCCCCCCGGGCCACAGTAAGGCTGGTGATGAAGGGCAGGGCTCCCCCCCCCAGTAAGGCTGGTGATGAAGGGCAGGGCTCCCCTCCCCAGTAAGGCTGGTGATGAAGGGCAGGGCTCCCCCCCCCAGTAAGGCTGGTGATGAAGGGCAGGGCTCCCCCCCCACAATAAGGCTGGTGATGAAGGGCAGGGCTCCCCCCCCCAGTAAGGCTGGTGATGAAGGGCAGGGCTCCCTCCCCTGGCCACAGTAAGGCTGGTGATGAAGGGCAGGGCTCCCCCCCCCAGTAAGGCTGGTGATGAAGGGCAGGGCTCCCCCCCCACAATAAGGCTGGTGATGAAGGGCAGGGCTCCCCTCCCCAGTAAGGCTGGTGATGAAGGGCAGGGCTCCCCCCCCCAGTAAGGCTGGTGATGAAGGGCAGGGCTCCCCCCCCCAGTAAGGCTGGTGATGAAGGGCAGGGCTCCCCCCCCAGTAAGGCTGGTGATGAAGGGCAGGGCTCCCCCCCCAGTAAGGCTGTTGATGAAGGGCAGGGCTCCCCCCCCCAGTAAGGCTGGTGATGAAGGGCAGGGCTCCCCCCCCCCAGTAAGGCTGGTGATGAAGGGCAGGGCTCCCTCCCCTGGCCACAGTAAGGCTGGTGATGAAGGGCAGGGCTCCCCCCCCCAGTAAGGCTGGTGATGAAGGGCAGGGCTCCCCCCCCACAATAAGGCTGGTGATGAAGGGCAGGGCTCCCCTCCCCAGTAAGGCTGGTGATGAAGGGCAGGGCTCCCCCCCCCAGTAAGGCTGGTGATGAAGGGCAGGGCTCCCCCCCCCCAGTAAGGCTGGTGATGAAGGGCAGGGCTCCCCCCCCCCTGGCCACAGTAAGGCTGGTGATGAAGGGCAGGGCTCCCCCCCTGGCCACAGTAAGGCTGGTGATGAAGGGCAGGGCTCCCCCCCCCCCTGGCCACAGTAAGGCTGGTGATGAAGGGCAGGGCTCCCCCCCCAGTAAGGCTGGTGATGAAGGGCAGGGCTCCCCCCCCCAGTAAGGCTGGTGATGAAGGGCAGGGCTCCCCCCCCCAGTAAGGCTGGTGATGAAGGGCAGGGCTCCCCCCCAGTAAGGCTGGTGATGAAGGAAAGGGCTCCCCCCCCCAGTAAGGCTGGTGATGACGGGCAGGGCTCCCCCCCCCCCTGGCCACAGTAAGGCTGGTGATGAAGGGCAGGGCTCCCCCCCCCCCCAGTAAGGCTGGTGATGAAGGGCAGGGCTCCCCTCCCCAGTAAGGCTGGTGATGAAGGGCAGGGCTCCCCTCCCCAGTAAGGCTGGTGATGAAGGGCAGGGCTCCCCCCCCCAGTAAGGCTGGTGATGAAGGGCAGGGCTCCCCCCCCCCAGTAAGGCTGGTGATGAAGGGCAGGGCTCCCCCCCCCAGTAAGGCTGGTGATGAAGGGCAGGGCTCCCCCCCCCAGTAAGGCTGGTGATGAAGGGCAGGGCTCCCCCCCCCTGGTGATGAAGGGCAGGGCTCCCCCCCCCAGTAAGGCTGGTGATGAAGGGCAGGGCTCCCCCCCCCAGTAAGGCTGGTGATGAAGGGCAGGGCTCCCCCCCCCAGTAAGGCTGGTGAAGAAGGGCAGGGCTCCCCCCCCCAGTAAGGCTGGTGATGAAGGGCAGGGCTCCCCCCCCCAGTAAGGCTGGTGATGAAGGGCAGGGCTCCCCTCCCCAGTAAGGCTGGTGATGAAGGGCAGGGCTATACTGAGTGAAGGTAGAAGGAAACCTCCAGACTGTTGTATGGTCTTTTCTTCTGAAGACTGAAGCCTTTTTATTGGCAAAGAGTTGGATCGCTGCCTTTGGTCTCTTAGACTGTTTTAATTGGGTCGGGGTGAGTGGAATGCGTCCTTTGAGAAGATCCAAAGCAACCTCACATAGGGATAATATGAGATCTGAAGAAAAACGGCCCAAGATGGCTTTACGTCATTTATGGGTAGCCACAAATAGGGATCTCAAGAGTGGTTGGTTTCTTTTTAAACGCAGATTAAAATAAATACAAATCGGAATGTAAACTGTCGGCCACTCCCACAGAAACAATCCTGTTCTGAGCCTCAGGTGTTCTGGAGTATTCGATTTTAAATCCACGATTAAATAAGAAAATGGTGCTTTGGTAGCGTCCTCATAGCTTTCCATAAAGTAGGAATTCTGCTGAGCTAGAATGTTTATTCGTAGTTTGTCTCTAGGGTTTTTGCGCAAAACCAAGTAATTGGCGTTCAAGCTAATGGTAGGCTATTTTACCTTGGTGAAACACATTTTGTACCAAGTAAAGTACTGACAAGATTCGATTATGAGTGTATTGAATAAAAGCTTGAGCTATTTCAGGATGTTCACTACCGGCAAAAACCATATCATCCAAAACCAGCAGATTTTTTTTTTATGAGGAGGTAAGAGTTCATCATCAGACAGGGATGCTGGTATCCCTTCAACAAATTAGATTTTTTTTTCTTCAACAACTCATCATACAAAAGTTGATAACATGAATAACACCACACAATATTGTCAGGTTTCTGAGATAATACATGTTCAGAATTCTCTAAAATCCTTTTTACAAAACAAGTTTTACCGCTATTGGATGGTCCTGCGATTAAGGCTGAAAATGGTAGTTGCAACCTAGGATCAAAACCTTCTACAGCATCCATTGTATCTTCAGGGTTAAGACACACAAGGATTGTAACATAAAGTCAGTAACCAAAGGGTAAAGTGGTCCCGTCAGGTAAAAGGATTGGAACATAAAGTCAGTAACCAAAGGGTAAGGTGGTCCCGTCAGGTAAAAGGATTGGAACATAAAGTCAGTAACCAAAGGGTAAGGTGGTCCCGTCAGGTAAAAGGATTGGAACATAAAGTCAGTAACCAAAGGGTAAGGTGGTCCCGTCAGGTAAAAGGATTGTAACATAAAGTCAGTAACCAAAGGGTAAGGTGGTCCCGTCAGGTAAAAGGATTGGAACATAAAGTCAGTAACCAAAGGGTAAGGTGGTCCCGTCAGGTAAAAGGATTGGAACATAAAGTCAGTAACCAAAGGGTAAGGTGGTCCCGTCAGGTAAAAGGATTGGAACATAAAGTCAGTAACCAAAGGGTAAGGTGGTCCCGTCAGGTAAAAGGATTGGAACATAAAGTCAGTAACCAAAGGGTAAGGTGGTCCCGTCAGGTAAAAGGATTGGAACATAAAGTCAGTAACCAAAGGGTAAGGTGGTCCCGTCAGGTAAAAGGATTGGAACATAAAGTCAGTAACCAAAGGGTAAGGTGGTCCCGTCAGGTAAAAGGATTGGAACATAAAGTCAGTAACCAAAGGGTAAGGTGGTCCCGTCAGGTAAAAGGATTGGAACATAAAGTCAGTAACCAAAGGGTAAGGTGGTCCCGTCAGGTAAAAGGATTGGAACATAAAGTCAGTAACCAAAGGGTAAGGTGGTCCCGTCAGGTAAAAGGATTGGAACATAAAGTCAGTAACCAAAGGGTAAGGTGGTCCCGTCAGGTAAAAGGATTGGAACATAAAGTCAGTAACCAAAGGGTAAGGTGGTCCCGTCAGGTAAAAGGATTGGAACATAAAGTCAGTAACCAAAGGGTAAGGTGGTCCCATCAGGTAAAAGGATTGGAACATAAAGTCAGTAACCAAAGGGTAAGGTGGTCCCGTCAGGTAAAAGGATTGGAACATAAAGTCAGTAACCAAAGGGTAAGGTGGTCCCGTCAGGTAAAAGTCATCTCTTGTCACAGACGACCCAGAATCTTTTAGTAAGTGGGGCATTACGTAGATGGAACCCCTTTTAATCCCTAACAATCTTTTTGTAGGAGTTTCAACATTTCTAAAACACTATTTCGGTCGTTTATAAAACCCTTGACTAAGCGTGTGATTGATTCCAAGTTTACACGCAGGGAATTTTCATAGTTTTGTGTCACGCCTTTGGCTTTCAATACTACGTGATTGTTTTTACTCCTAAAAGCATAGCGTTTGGGTCCACAGGATGACCACTCTATGATATGGTCACCATCTTCCAGTTCACTCGTTAAACCACCCAGATAGTTGCTAAGAGGGGGATTCCAATCACCAGGTTTGCTTCCATAGACCCCAGAGTCTGTGTCATGGTAAAGAACCCGACTCTGCAGCTGCTCCATGAGGGTGTGTAGTTCAAGTCGCCCATAGGCCGTGGTCAAAGCTGCTAGAAACACGTTTCCATTACTCGGGGGTAGAACCCACTTCCTGTTACGTCTCCATTACACCAGAGCTTTGTCTTGATTCAAGAACAAAACATTTGAAATGTCAGATTGGTCTGACAAAAACAATCCCATAAATTATTCGGGATCTTTAATGATAGTTGTTAACATATTGCTTCTCTGGGCAAATATGCCCCCCAAACTGTTCAAGAAAAGCTTGCACACCTTTATTTTGACTTTGTTGACCTCTATTCTGTCAGGGTCAAGACGTATGCCCTCTTTTTCATGATAGTCCTGAATGTATCTGTCTTTGCTCTCTTGATCAGTGACTGATGCAGGAAATCCTGAAGCCATTTGCTTGCCTCTCAAGAAGGTCTTGATGTACTCTTTAAAAAGAGTGTCTGATTTCCTGGGAAAGTTCCACACTTCAAAGACTTTGGCCACACGATACCCCTTTTCTATAGCCTTAGAGAATTCAACGGTGACCCATTTTATTTTTTTATTTCACCTTTATTTAACCAGGTAAGCCAGTTGAGAACAAGTTCTCATTTACAACTGCGACCATACACCATACACCGGTCAGGGCTCTTTCTTGATCTGAATGATCACAAGGCTTTTGTACTGGGGTTTTCAGAAACGTTTCAGAAAGAGTAGTGCACCATTGGGGTCCTCTGCCAACCCCTTTTCACCCTTGAAAGTCATGGTAGATACAGAAATAGGCAGATGAACCCCTGATTGCTGATTACTCTCAAAGTCATAAACACACATTTCTCTGAATGTTCATCTTCATCTGATGGTTGAAGGTAGCACTCATGTTCCAATTCTTGAGCCACTTCTGGGTCTCTGCTTTTCAAAGGCCCTTTACAGATAGGGCAGTGTAGGATACCATATACGTGAGGTTGGGGGTTGTCTAATTTAAGGTTGGGGTTAGCTCGTTAATTTGTTTAATTAAGGAGCTAAGTTCTGGGAGTTCCTGTGATAATGTGTCCTCATTTGCATGAGTTAAACAAGTATATGGGTAATGCAACGGCAAAGTGCAGCATCAAGAAATCTAAATATGTTGATCCAACTTTCTTGTTGTTTATCTGTTTGATGGAAACGGTTTGATAGTTGTTACTACCTTCCAACTGTATTAAATGGTGTTATGTAGTCGTGTTTTCATGTTTTCAATGTTGTATTATAGTAGGCCTAAGGTTATTTCATCATGGAGAATGTTTATACTTTAGAAATATTTGACATTGTATGACTATCATTATAATGATGTTTTACCATTATTTACTCTCTCTCTCTCACACACACACACTCACAGACACACACACACACACATATCCCCCCCCCCCACACACACACACTCACTGTGCAGTAATTAGAATCTATAGAGCAGCTTTTAGTGATACAGTCTACTGTGTGTTCTCCCCTCCTCTGCCTCTCTCCATTACTTTCTCTGTCTTCTGTTGCTGTCTCTCTTGTCTGCCCTCTTCTGTTGCTGTCTCTCTTGTCTCCCCTCTTCTGTTGCTGTCTCTCTCGTCTCCCCTCTTCTGTTGCTGTCTCTCTTGTCTCCCCCCTTCTGTTGCTGTCTCTCTTGTCTCCCCTCTTCTGTTGCTGTCTCTCTTGTCTCCCCCCTTCTGTTGCTGTCTCTCTTGTCTCCCCTCTTCTGTTGCTGTCTCTCTTGTCTCCCCTCTTCTGTTGCTGTCTCTCTTGTCTCCCCTCTTCTGTTGCTGTCTCTCTTGTCTCCCCTCTTCTGTTGCTGTCTCTCTTGTCTCCCCTCTTTTGTTGCTGTCTCTCTTGTCTCCCCTCTTCTGTTGCTGTCTCTCTTGTCTGTACCCTTCTGTTGCTGTCTCTCTTGTATGCCCTCTTCTGCTCAACCAACCTTGGTTCTCTCTCCATCTGCCCTCTTCTGTCACTGTCTCTGTGTCTTGTCTGTTGTTGTCTGTGTCTTGTCTGTTGCTGTGTCTTGTCTGTTGTCTGTGTCTTGTCTGTTTCTATCTGTGTCTTGTCTGTTGCTGTCTCAGGTTCCAGTTTGTTACTGTCTCCTGTGTCTATTTTCTTCTGTTATGGCCTCTTCTGTCTCTCTCCATCATATCCTGTTCTTCTATTGCTGTCCCTGTGTCATGTCTGGTGTCTCTCTCCATCATATCCTATTCTTCTGTTGCTGTCTCTGTGTCTTGTCTGGTGTCTCTCTCCATCATATCCCATTCTTCTGTTGCTGTCTCTGTGTCTTGTCTGGTGTCTCTCTCCATCATATCCTGTTCTTCTGTTGCTGTCTCTGTGTCTTGTCTGGTGTCTCTCTCCATCATATCCTATTCTTCTGTTGCTGTCTCTGTGTCTTGTCTGGTGTCTGTCTCCATCATATCCTATTCTTCTGTTGCTGTCTCTGTGTCTTGTCTGGTGTCTCTCTCCATCATATCATATTCTTCTGTTGCTGTCTCTGTGTCTTGTCTGGTGTCTCTCTCCATCATATCCTATTCTTCTGTTGCTGTCTCTGTGTCTTGTCTAATGTTTCGCTTTAGTATTGCAATCCAAATTTGAAACTATTGGAATTGTAACATGTTGTCCCATGTACATGGTGTAATTTACTGATGGTCCCAAATAACCCCATAGGGATATCCAAAGTCAACCCAAATTTACCACTGGCATTACGATTGGGTCGCGTGCAGTTGCATTCTGAATTGATTATTACTTGGTGTGGGCATGTGGGCAACCTTCATTTACGTTGTGATGCAGTCACAACCACAAGTCTCACTAAACTCAGTTTTGGACAAGACTGACTTTATGACCAAAATGTTCCAATATTTTTCCACGGAATTGTGCCATGTTTATTCTGGTGATAACTGGATCACTGGCTGTCTCATTGAGTGTGTGAGGGTGAGTGTGATGGTCGGGATGGCCTGAACTCAGAGCCTGATAGAATACCAAGGAAAACCGTAGTAACTGCAGAAGAACATGGTGGAACAAAGCCAGATGGCAGTAACCTCACTTACTGCTGTTTCCTTGGTTTTTACTGGGATTTTGTAGTTGCATTAAATTTGACCCTCCATTTTCTCTGAAACAGAAGATAATTGAACCAGGACACTTTGTCACAAGATATAACAGATACTATGAAGCCTGATTTAGGTCTGAACTCATCTTTGACCAAATGTGTAGCAGCAGTTTGCAATTGTACAGCAGAATAGCTGTGCACATAATCCTAATACCTCTTCATGGACTACATTTGAACACTTAAACATTGTCTTCTTTTAGGGCGGGACCTGGTATGGTGTGGTCACATTGCCTAGTGGTTAGAACGTTGGGCCAGTAACTGAAAGGTTGCTGGTTCGAATACCCGAGCCGTCAATGTGAAAATCTGTTGATGTGCCCTTAAGCAAGGCACTTAACACTAACTTGCTTCATGGGTGCTGTACTACTATGTCTGACCCTGTAAAACAACACATTTCACTGCACCTATCCGGTGTATCTGACAATAAAAACATATATTTTTTGCAATTCCAACAGTTAATTTAACAATACTGGTTATAACTCTAGTTGACGTTGATCCAAGGACACCTTCACTTGCATTACCTTCTTACTGCAGAAAAATATTCTCATGAAATCATGTGACTTATAGTTAGAGAGAACGATTCCTGTAAACGCACGCTGCTACAAGCAGGAAACAAGGTATGGACAAACCAGAAATGTGACATTTCTGTTTGATAGTAACCCTGAATGATGAATGTGTGATCTATCTTGTCATCTTTTTGGCCAACCACATTGGAACATTCTAATCTTTAAGGACATGAAGTATGGAGTCATTGTTTTCAGGAAGGTGTCTCCATGGCGATAGGAGGGACAGGAGGCAGACTAAGGGCAAGGGAAGCCACCTGAACTACTGCCCTACAAAGGCAAAGAGCAGTCTACGCAAATGTCCGTGCATATCAACCATAACCAATGATCTGACCTATGACCCCTAAAATGCTGATACTGAACTCTGCCTTTGTATGACCTTAAACAAGTATATGGGTAATGCAACGGCAAAGTGCAGCATCAAGAAATCTAAATCTGTTGATCCAACTTTCTTGTTGTTTATCTGTTTGATGGAAACTGTTTGATAGTTGTTACTACCTTCCAACTGTATTTAATGGTGTTATGTAGGCGTGTTTTCATGTTTTCAATGTTGTATTATAGTAGGCCTAAGATTATTTCATCATGGAGAATGTTTATACTTAAGAAATACTTGACATTGTATGACTATCATTATAATGCTGTTTTACCATTATTTACTCTCTCTCTCTCACACACACACACTCACAGACACACACACACACACATATCCCCCCCCCCCCCCCCCCCCCCACTCACTGTGCAGTAATTAGAATCTATAGACCAGCTTTTAGTGATACAGCCTACTGTGTGATCTCCCCTCCTCTGCCTCTCTCCATTACTTTCTCTGTCTTCTGTTGCTGTCTCTCTTGTCTGCCCTCTTCTGTTGCTGTCTCTCTTGTCTCCCCTCTTCTGTTGCTGTCTCTCTTGTCTCCCCTCTTCTGTTGCTGTCTCTCTTGTCTCCCCTCTTCTGTTGCTGTCTCTCTTGTCTCCCCTCATCTGTTGCTGTCTCTCTTGTCTCCCCTCTTCTGTTGCTGTCTCTCTTGTCTGCCCTCTTCTGTTGCTGTCTCTTGTCTCCCCTTTTCTGTTGCTGTCTCTCTTGTCTCCCCTCTTCTGTTGCTGTCTCTCCTGTCTGCCCTCTTCTGTTGCTGTCTCTCTTGTCTCCCTTCTTCTGTTGCTGTCTCTCTTGTCTGCCCTCTTCTGCTCAACCAACCTTGGTTCTCTCTCCATCTGCCCTCTTCTGTCACTTTCTCTGTGTCTTGTCTGTTGTTGTCTGTGTCTTGTCTGTTTCTATCTGTGTCTTGTCTGTTGCTGTCTCAGGTTCCAGTTTGTTACTGTCTCCTGTGTCTATTGTCTTCTGTTATGGCCTCTTCTGTCTCTCTCCATCATATCCTATTCTTCTGTTGCTGTCTCTGTGTCTTGTCTGGTGTCTCTCTCCATCATATCCTATTCTTCTGTTGCTATCTCTGTGTCTTGTCTGGTGTCTCTCTCCATCATATCCTATTCTTCTGTTGCTGTCTCTGTGTCTTGTCTGGTGTCTCTCTCCATCATATCCTATTCTTCTGTTGCTGTCTCTGTGTCTTGTCTGGTGTCTCTCTCCATCATATCCTATTCTTCTGTTGCTGTCTCTATGTCTTGTCTGTTGTCTCTCTCCATCAACAGAAATATTGGTGAGGGTTAGGCCTACTCCAATACAACTTTGAAAACATGAAAACACGACTACATAACACCATTAAATACAGTTGGAATATAGTTACAACACTCAAACTGTTTCCATCAAACAGAAAAACACCAAGAAAGCTGGATAAACACATTTAGATTTCTACATACTGCACTTTGCTTTGCATGACCCATATAGCTGTTTAAGGTCATACAAAGGCAGAGTGCAGTATCAGCATTTAAGGGGTCATAGGTCAGATCAGTGGTCATGGTTGATATGATTGGACAAAAAACCCAACTTTAAAGCCATTTGTTCTCAGATTCACTGTTTGCGTAGACTGCTCTTTGCCTTTGTAGGGCAGTAGTTCAGGTGGCTTCCCTTGCCCTTAGTCTGCCTCCTGTCCCTCCTATCACCATGGAGACACCTTCCTGAAAACAATGACTCCATACTTTGCTGAAACCTGTTCTGCCAGTTCATGTCCTTAAAGATGAATGTTGGAATGTTCCAATGTGGTTACCCCAAAAAGATGCCAAGACAGATCACACATCCATAACTTGTTTCCTGCTTGTAGCAGGCCACGTTCACAGGAATCCTTTTCTCTAATTATAGGTCATATGATTTCATGAGAATGTTTTTCTGGAGTGAGAGTGTAATGCAAGTCAAGGTGTCCTTGGATGAATGTCAACAAGATTTATAACCAGCATTGTTAAATTAACTGTTGTAATAAATAAATAAAATATTTGTAAATGTATTGTCACAGACACCAGATAGATGCAGTGAAATGTGTTGTTTTACAGGGTCATAGTAGTACGGTGCCCCCTGGAGCAAATCAGGTGTAAGTGCCTTGCTTAAGGGCTTAAGGGCACAGACAGATTTTTACCTTGACGGCTCAGGTATTCGAACCAGCAACCTTTCAGTTACTGTCCCCACTAGGTAATCTTACCATACCAGTTCACGCCCTCAAAACCCTACTCTCCATCTACCTTCTGTTAAAACTAGTCTACTTCTACCCTCCTGTATCCCTACTCTCCATCTACCTTCTGTTAAAACTAGTGTCCTTCATCCCTCCTTTAACCCTACTCTCCATCGACCTTCTGTTAAAACTAGTCTCCTTCAACCCTCCTTTAACCCTGGTCTCCATCTACCTTCCGTTAAAACTAGTCTCCTTCTACCCTCCTTTAACCCTGGTCTCCATCTACCTTCCGTTAAAACTAGTCTCCTTCTACCCTCCTGTAACCCTGGTCTCCATCTACCTTCCGTTAAAACTAGTCTCCTTCTACCCTCCTTTAACCCTGGTCTCCATCTACCTTCCGTTAAAACTAGTCTCCTTCAACCCTCCTTTAACCCTGGTCTCCATCTACCTTCCGTTAAAACTAGTCTCCTTCTACCCTCCTTTAACCCTGGTCTCCATCTACCTTCCGTTAAAACTAGTCTCCTTCTACCCTCCTTTAACCCTACTCTCCATCTACCTTCTGTTAAAACTAGTCTCCTTCTACCCTCCTTTAACCCTACTCTCCATCTACCTTCCATTAAAACTAGTCTCCTTCTACCCTCCTTTAACCCTGGTCTCCATCTACCTTCTGTTAAAACTAGTCTCCTTCTACCCTCCTTTAACCCTGGTCTCCATCTACCTTCCGTTAAAACTAGTCTCCTTCTACCCTCCTGTAACCTTGGTCTCCATCTACCTTCCGTTAAAACTAGTCTCCTTCTACCCTCCTTTAACCCTGGTCTCCATCTACCTTCCATTAAAACTAGTCTCCTTCAACCCTCCTTTAACCCTGGTCTCCATCTACCTTCCGTTAAAACTAGTCTCCTTCTACCCTCCTTTAACCCTGGTCTCCATCTACCTTCCGTTAAAACTAGTCTCCTTCTACCCTCCTTTAACCCTACTCTCCATCTACCTTCTGTTAAAACTAGTCTCCTTCTACCCTCCTTTAACCCTACTCTCCATCTACCTTCCATTAAAACTAGTCTCCTTCTACCCTCCTTTAACCCTGGTCTCCATCTACCTTCTGTTAAAACTAGTCTCCTTCTACCCTCCTTTAACCCTGGTCTCCATCTACCTTCTGTTAAAACTAGTCTCCTTCTACCCTCCTTTAAACCTGGTCTCCATCTACCTTACGTTAAAACTAGTCTCCTTCAACCCTCCTCTAACCCTGGTCTCCATCTACCTTCTGTTAAAACTAGTCTCCTTCTACCCTCCTTTAACCCTGGTCTCCATCTACCTTCCGTTAAAACTAGTATCCTTCTACCCTCCTGTAACCCTGGTCTCCATCGACCTTCCGTTAAAACTAGTCTCCTTCTACCCTCCTTTAACCCTACTCTCCATCTACCTTCCGTTAAAACTAGTCTCCTTCTATCCTCCTTTAACCCTGGTCTCCATCTACCTTCCGTTAAAACTAGTCTCCTTCTACCCTCCTTTAACCCTGGTCTCCATCTACCTTCCGTTAAAACTAGTCTCCTTCTACCCTCCTTTAACCCTGGTCTCCATCTACCTTCCGTTAAAACTAGTCTCCTTCTACCCTCCTTTAACCCTGGTCTCCATCTACCTTCCGTTAAAACTAGTCTCCTTCTACCCTCCTTTAACCCTGGTCTCCATCTACCTTCTGTTAAAACTAGTCTCCTTCTACCCTCCTTTAACCCTGGTCTCCATCTACCTTCCGTTAAAACTAGTCTCCTTCTACCCTCCTTCAACCCTGGTCTCCATCTACCTTCCGTTAAAACTAGTCTCCTTCTACCCTCCTTTAACCCTACTCTCCATCTACCTTCCGTTAAAACTAGTCTCCTTCTACCCTCCTTTAACCCTGGTCTCCATCTACCTTCTGTTAAAACTAGTCTCCTTCTACCCTCCTTTAACCCTGGTCTCCATCTACCTTCCGTTAAAACTAGTCTCCTTCTACCCTCCTTTAACCCCGGCCTCCATCTACCTTCTGTTAAAACTAGTCTCCTTCTACCCTCCTTTAACCCTGGTCTCCATCTACCTTCTGTTAAAACTAGTCTCCTTCTACCCTCCTTTAACCCTGGTCTCCATCTACCTTCTGTTAAAACTAGTCTCCTTCTACCATCCTTTAACCCTGGTCTCCATCGACCTTCAGTTAAAACTAGTCTCCATCAACCCTCCTTTAACCCTGGTCTCCATCTACCTTCTGTTAAAACTAGTCTCCTTCTACCCTCCTTTAACCCTGGTCTCCATCTACCTTCCGTTAAAACTAGTCTCCTTCTACCCTCCTTTAACCCTACTCTCCATCTACCTTCCGTTAAAACTAGTCTCCTTCTACCCTCCTTTAACCCTGGTCTCCATCTACCTTCCGTTAAAACTAGTCTCCTTCTACCCTCCTTTAACCCTGGTCTCCATCTACCTTCCGTTAAAACTAGTCTCCTTCTACCCTCCTGTAACCCTGGTCTCATCTACCTTCCGTTAAAACTAGTCCCCTTCTACCTCCTTTAACCCTGGTCTCCATCTACCTTCCGTTAAAACTAGTCTCCTTCTACCCTCCTTTAACCCTGGTCTCCATCTACCTTCCGTTAAAACTAGTCTCCTTCTACCCTCCTGTAACCCTACTCTCCATCTACCTTCCGTTAAAACTATTCTCCTTCTACCCTCCTTTACCCTGGTCTCCATCTATCTTCCATTAAAACTAGTCTCCTTCTACCCTCCTTTAACCCTGGTCTCCATCTACCTTCCGTTAAAACTAGTCTCCATCAACCCTCCTGTAACCCTGGTCTCCATCTGTCGTCCTTTAAGCCTATTCTATCCCTTCTAACATAGACCTTGTTTTTTCCCTAGTGGTCTTTAGAAACCTGCATAGCAACCCCATCTCAGCAGTAATGTGCTCTGCTGGCCAAAACCTTTTGTTACACTGTTTGTTTCAGTCTATCATCAACATTCCTAGTGGTCGAGGGAAAGTAATAATCATTGTATTCAGTTCTAACTATGAATTCCAATAGACAGTGATTTGATGTTCCAGGCTCTCAAACAAAGGGAAAGAGGACCCACTCAAGACTGACTTCACTATCGATCTGAAGCATGAGGTAAGCTTTGTATCCAACTGCTTTATAGCTATGAGTTCTGATGGTTCTGATGGAAATGTGTATTAAGAGTCATTTAAATGACTTGTTTTTAACGTTTTGAAATATCTGCTACAGTCATGACGGTATGGAGAAAAGCAGATGTTTTTATTGGATGGTAATTTGTGTCACTGACACGGCACTTTCTCCATCTCGTATTATCCTTCTCTGCTGTCCCCTGTCCTTTCCTGCTCTTGTTGACGTGTGAGCCTAAACGCTAACATCGCCTTAAGCCTAGTAGGTGCTAATCAAGTAGAATTTCAATATAACCTGGTGTCACAAACTCATTTCCTCAGACAATAGCCCAATAGAAGCATATCTCCCTCCTCCTAAAGCCCTATTGGCTGTCACATTGTTGTCTGAGGGACACTCCGTCATTGTGACTCCGCCTTCTCTTTCTTTTCTGCTTTTTAATCTCAGAGTGTCTTCAGTCCTTCATTCAGGGGAGAAATAGAATAGCACTGAATCCCTCTCTCTCTCTCTGTCTCTCTCTCTGTCTCTCTCTCTGTCTCTCTCTCTGTCTCTCTCTCTCTCTCTCTCTCTCTCTCTCTCTCTCTCTCTCTCTCTCTCTCTCTCTCTCTCTCTCTCTCTCTCTCTCTCTCTCTCTCTCTCTCTCTCTCTCTCTCTCTCTCTCTCTCTCTCTCTCAATTCAATTCAATTCAATTTCTATTCAATTCAATGTAAGGTCTTTATCGTCATGGGAAACGTATGTTAACGTTGCCAAAGCAAGTGAAGTAGATAGTAAACAGTAAGTATTAACAGTAAACATTACACTCAGAAGTTCCAAAAGAATAAAGACATTTCAAATGTCATATTATGTCTATATACAGTGTTGTAACAATGTGCAAATAGTTAAAGTACAAATGGGAAAATAAATAAACATAAATATGGGTTGTATTTACAATGGTGTTTGTTCTTCACTGGTTGCCCTTTTCTTGTGGCAACAGGTCACAAATCTTGCTGCTGTGAATGCACACTATGGTTTTTCACCGAGTAGATAAGAGAGTTTATCAAAATTGGGCTTGTTTTCGAATTCTTTGTGGATCTCTGTAATCTGAGGGAAATATGTGTCTCTAATATGGTCATACATTTGGCAGGAGGTTAGGAAGTCCAGCTCAGTTTCCACCTCATTTTGTGGGCAGTGTGCACATAGCCTGTCTTCTCTTGAGAGCCAGGTCTGCCTACGGCCGTAGGACAGTGTCCTGGTAAGAAAACAACAATGTTTAATTTCAAAAGCAGCAATTAGTAACATCACACAATTTCATCACAAGCTTAGCTAACGTTGGTTAAATAAAGTGCAGCAAAGCACAGCACAGTACAACTTTATTAGTCCATGTTACAGGCAACAAAGGGAATTTGTCTTTCTGAAGGGGTTGGTCACATATCTGTCAGTTCAGATCAAATCCCATGTTTTGTTCCCTGGCTCAGGACTCAAACCAGTGACCTTTCCGTTACAGGAGTATTTCTCTAACTTCCACCAATTTCCTACTGGTAGATGTTGTACATGGCGGCAGGTAGCTTAGTGGTTAAGAGCGTTGTGCCAGTAACCGAAAGGTCGCTGGTTCTAATCCCCGAGCCGACTAGGTGAAAAACCTGTCGATGTGCCCTTGAGCAAGGCACTTAACCCTAATTGCTCCTGTAAGTCGCTCTGGATAAGAGCGTCTGCTAAATGACCAATTTATTTATCTGTCAATCCTGAGAGCAACGCTCTCTCTCCTCCTCTTCCCCCATCTCTCTTTGCTGGGGTGAAGTTTCCCCTAGATACAGATCTAGGATCAGCTTCCCCTCCCCCAAACCTAACAAGGATCATTAGTGGGGGGAATTTAAACCTGATCCAAAGCCAGTGTCTATTTGGGAAACTTGTCCCCTCCCCCACAACTCTACATGTGGATGTGGCTTCCTCCATCTCACCATGTTCACAAAGAAAACGGCAGTGTATTTCAGCTGTAAGTATTTTGAAGTTACTAGCTATATTATTTGAATTGAATCGACCTAGCTTGATTATTATTCAACAATAACTGGGCCAATGTAGCCGTAGCAGCAGTGGTGGTTCTAGAACATTCCCAGTGGGAGGGGCCAGGCTGGGGCCAGTTGTACTGTTAGAGGGGCCAGTTACATCACACATTATTGTTGTCATGTCGTTTTCTTCACTGCATTGCAGACATTAATAGACAAATGACCATGTTTATAATCATTCAACTATTTATTATTTGCATTTACATTTTGACATTTGCATTACATATTCACTATCAGTTACAACAACTGTATTCAACGGTTTTTGTGGTTTCTTGCAAAAAGAATTCATCTAGATTGAAGGCCTTTGCCCTCCTTGACTCAATATTTAATACACCTAAATTGCTTAATCTCTCATCTAACATTGTGGACCTGAGATACGTTTTCACCAGCTTTAGAGCAGAAAAACTCTGTTCACAAGAAGCGGTACTAACAGGGATTGAAACAGATATTTTACACAGTTTGAAGAGCTGAAAGAAAACTTCTTTATAAGGCTGAATGAATAATGCTATCTCTCCTACACTGGAGGGTCTCTGCATGCCACTCTGGATTTTCCTTTGTCAAATTCTTCTGAACTGATGTAGTTCAAGCCCCAAGTCCTCAATATTTGATTCATACATTGTAGCAAATGGAAACAGGGACTTCTCTTTGAGAAATGCATCACTTTTGGGGTTTATAGTTTGGACGCCATTCATTATGTCACAGTTTTTGCTAGAGAATCATCTGTTGAGCTCATTGAGCATCTGATCTAAGACAGGGTAGAAAAAGGTTGTACGAAAACTGTCTTTAATCTATTTCTGGATCTGACCTCTGACCTACTGTACTGAGTACACAGTCTCCATTAAATTGAGAGCTTAGCTTTTTTGGTGGTTTTGCAGGGGGCTGTATTGCAGTATCACATTGCTCAGCTGTGTTCAACACTTCATTCCATAGGTCATCAGAAAATGACTCATCCCTGTAGTCATTCAAAGTTTGAACTAAGGCTTCAACTAAATCAACAGCCTTTGACAGGTCAAGTGATGAAGACTGTAGCATCTCTGATAGAAATGTTGCTTCTCCAAAAACTTTATGCAGTGGAACAAGGAACACAATTAATTGTAAATCTATCTGTGCAAGCAGACCTCGTGCCTCAACAGATCTGTCACCGTTGTGTTCTTGGACTATGTCTTGCAGGACTCGCTTAACGGCAGGCAATCTATCCATAATAGTATGTAGAGCCATATATCGACATGCCCAGCGAGTGTCACTTAGTCTCTGAAGCTCTCTAGGTGCACCTGGGTACATCTCTCTTTGTACGCTAAGCCATTTTTGATGCACATATAACCCAGATGTGAAGACATACAGTCTTTCTAGTAAGGAGAAGAACTGTCCTACCTCAGGGACAGCTTTGACTGTATCCACTAAAACTAAGTTTAGACAGTGTGAACTGCAGTGGAGGTAAAAGGCTTTGCTTGTTCTTTAATGTGTTGCCTGGACGCCTGAATGCTGCCACTCATAACTGAAGCACCGTCATATGCTTGGCCTACTAGGTTGTTTTTGTATTCAAGACCATGACTTTCTAATATGTGTATGATTTAGTCAGTAAGCCCTGCTGCATCTAGTGGATCAGCCGATTCAAAGTGGAGACAGCTCTCATGGACAGCTCCACTGAAATAGTACCTGAGTACTGGAGATATCTGATCCTTTTGTTTTAACATCTTTTGTTTTCCGTCTGCCATTATGCTGAAGACCTCACTGTCTTCCACTTCTTCTATCATCTCTGTTGGAACCATGTCTGCCAAACAACTCAGAACCTCATTCTGAATCCCTTTGCTTGTGTATTTTTCATTATGAATGGAAGTCAACCTTTTTTCCACAGTTGTGTCATGCTTAGGTATTGTTTCTAGGATTGCCATGAAGTTCCCTTTATTATCAGACTCTGCAGACTCATCGTGTCCTCTTTGTGCAATGTTTTGTGTGGCAGTAGTAGTAGTACTTCTCCTATTGTTTTAATATAGTCCCCATTTTCTTGAACCTGTTTGTTGTGTTCCTTGTTTAGGGCATTTACCAGTGTTGCATTACTTTTTACAGCTTTCTGATAGACTCTCCAAGTAATCATTGCTTGTTTGTGCCGCTCAGACCTTCCATGAATTGCAAATCCCCCGTCTTTGTAAGTTGCCTTCTTCCAGTTGTTAAAACCCAATTTTGAATCCAATCCAGTCTCTGAGACAGGCGTAACAAACCACAGAGTCTGATTTGTTTGAATATTGAAGCCAGGGGTGGATGTGGTACCAGGCCGCCTTGAAGCTCCTCCTCCTGTCCCCCATCAGAGTTCTTGGGTCCATGTTCATCACTGGCTGCACCAGTGGCTCCTCCCGGGATTGGCTGACATCACTCTCAGTCTCTCCAATGGTCTTCCTGCTGTCTCTCTTTCTGCTCTCTCTTGCTCTCTCCACACCTGAACCCTCTGGCTCTGTCTGACTTTCTGCCTTGAAGTCCTTTTTTCTCTTCATGTTGGTGACAACTATAGAGCAAAAGCAATGGGGACCAAGCTTATTCATTCATTTACTGAAAATAACTGACTCGCTAGGTAGCTAGCTTTCATGTCTAACCTTTTAACGTTACAATGCGTTTACTGAGTGTGGTTTAGGTAAAAGCACTCAGCAACATGCGTTT